>NC_142345.1:2793928-3102976 GCF_054954075.1 Amborella trichopoda
TTGACCCTAGGATGAGTTTTTAATTACCTCTTAGTTAGTTTTGTCATTTCGGGATTTGTCAAGATCTAAAATATTTTGGTTTAGAGATACATAATTTAATGTGTGAATGCTTCCCTTTTTTGTTTAGAGAAAGATAATTTATTGTGTAAATTAATATGTTCGTAAAACCAGCCGATCTAACTGGTAATCATGTGGTTAGATCGAAACCGGCCCGTGGCCGACTCCAGTTTTGGGCGATTTTGGTGATCAACCGATATTTTAAACTTTAGATACAATACTAGTTCAACTTCATAATAGATGTATTAGAATTCAAATTCATGTCGTCATTGATTCACCACCGGAATCGAATTTAAAGCAAGTCCTTTATTGTTAGACACATTAACCAATAAACCATATACTATTTAGTAGACAAAAAGAAGGGCCTATATTATACATAACTTAAGTGTTTTTTCATTTTATTTTTAAAAAAAGAGTTGATCAAGATGATTTTTTTAATACTATTTTAATATTATTTACATTAAAATAGAAACTATTTTTTTTTTTGTCAATGATACTTTTATATTTTCCCATCTTTTTCAAAAAAATTTAAAAATACCCTTAAGAACAAATCAATTCATTAAAATCCATTTTTTTCATTAATTTTCTACTTCATTTGAATGTGTTTTGTTTTAATCGCATTCTTTATATACTTTTCATATTTTAATAGTTTTTTTTTTGTATCTTTTTTATTTTTTTAACATTTTTTTCATCACACGGGACTTGACCTGTTAGAACGGTTGAATCTTGACCGGTTAAAGCAGTTGAATCGACCGGTTTAACGGTTAGGTTGGTTAAATGGCTTCCGAGCCCATATTTAGTTAATCGTTCCAGATCGATTTTGTGAACACTGGTATGAATGCTTCCATGAGTCCAACATTTAAAGATGTGTTGTTTCATTGCATGGGAAATTGGGTGCATGAAGGTTGCATGCAAGCAAGTTACAATATGGGAAATGGGGCTAAGGGTTAATCCAGTCATTTATTTGCTTGGTTTGGGATATTTGGGTCATTTTTAAGCTCATGCAAGTGGGAATTTATAAATGGACCATTACTGTAACAATTAGCCAGGTTTCTTGATAATTTGATAATGAAAAGGAAAGCTTCCTTCTCCTCCTTGGTGTAGAGAGAAAGAAAGGGAGTTCCCATCCTTGTGTAATGCGAGTACCATGAGTTAGAGGGCCATCTACTTGATGTACTAGCAAGAATTAGGGGTTGAAAACTGTTCTCTCTCTATTCTCTTGATCGAGATCAATTAAGACAGGTCGTTGTCCCACAATCAGCATCAGATCTATACTTTTTGGTGCTGGTTTTGCACCAAACAATTGGATATGTTATAAATGAGCTTGCCATGTTCAAATTCAGGTCCTTTCTTGGATAGTTTGAATAATTATAAAACAATAAATTTTTGTGAAGTAATCGCCGACAATGTTTGCATAGCCAAATATACTCAATGCATCAAATTTTATTAGCTAATAAAAGTTATAAATTAGCAATTAAGAAAAATAGTTAATCTTCGGCCTCACGGCAAGGTATGTAACGCCCAAAAATGCTCATATATAGGAGTTAAGGTATGGAAGCAATTGATCACTTTCCTTGCGCATCCGAAGTCAAACAGGTCCATCCATTTAGATAGGGCGTAAAAAAGGCTGTATAAAGAAACACCAAATCATACCTTATTAATCGATCATGGTTTTCATTATCGCTAACACCATTTTATTAATTATGTAAAAAAACAAATAAACTTCTAATCTTGTTGAAAAAAAGGGTAAAGCCCTGTCCTCTCCACTGCATTATCCAAAAAAAACAAATAAACATTAGAAATGATTCTTCCCCATATATCCATGGACAAACAGTGCCCAGAAGCCAAGTGAAGAGTCACATTTTTATTTATGCGGGTCATACACGATGATGACCCTTCCATTTATGTAAGTAGGTTTTAGATAATTAGTTGATGGGCCTTCACTTTCAAATTCATCTAGCCCTTTAACAGCAAAGCCTGAAGCCGGACAATTTGGTGGGGAATAGTTGTAGGTATCCTTGCATAGACATTTGTTGGAGTTGGAATCCCCTTCGGTGCAATCACATTTTTTGCACCAGATGGGACAGCTGTCCCACACGTCCTAGCAGTGACAAATTGGGGGACATGACCTGGTGCAGATGCCCCTATTGCAGCATGGGCTGCAAGTGTGAACTGCCACCACCACCCAAAAAAAAAAAAAAAAAACAAAGAAAAAGAATAAAGGTTTAAAAAAATATCGTGAGTGGAGTACTAAGAAATAATAAAGCTATGCACCATAGAAAGCCTAGTAATATATTGTTTGGTCGCAGTCATTGTTTAGTCGATCGATGCCGAAACGGAATACCATTTCGTGGAAAATGCCATTCGATGGTGCACCGTTTGCATCATCCGTAAAAGGGGTTGAGACCCCTTATTCATAAATTATCAGGATTAATGGTAAAATACTGTAAAAACAATTTATCCATTGTTTGCAGGCTATAAATACTTTGTATTCCAGCACCAAAACTAAATTACCATATTTGAAAAATAAGAATCCCTATTTTCTGTTTTTCCTATCTCCCGAAAGGAGAACTTTCTACCTGCTTATGAAAACTTACCAAAGTTGGGATTGGTTTCCATGCCCTTCGCCCCGTAGTCACAAACACCAATGAACACAAATAGAAGCATCACAACAACTCTAAACCCACCCATTCTGTTTCCTCACACACACACACAAGAAACAGGGTTTGCAACTTTGTATTGGAGGGTTGGGCCTTTATATATTGAGGGAGGACGCGTAGGGTGCCTTTCCCATTGTTTTTGTTTTTTTTTTTTTTGCAAGGCTTGTGCGTGGTTAGGTTCAATGAATGCCAATGCCATTTATCTTTCATTATTGTTGTTATATATATATAAATAAAGGGTAAGATTTCTATGTTTCTTCTACAACATAGAAGTTCTATCATCCCTTTTATCCAACCGTCTATTCTGAATGGAAGGTTAAGATTGCCCCATTTATAAGTTACGTAATTTTTTTTTTTTAACAAAATTACCCCTTCGGTCTGAAGATTTCAACCTCGAATCGAAACTTAAGATTTTCTTTTTTAAAAAAAAACGTGGTTAAAAAATTCTATCATCAGACCGCAACTTTAAGTATTTTTAAAAAAAGAAGCAGCGAAAAGCGGTTCGGGGATAACATCTTCGGACTATTTCTTTTTTTTCTTTTTTTTTTTCAAAACTTAAAATCGATCGGGGATGGCATCCCTAGACCACCTTTTTAATTTTTCTAAAACTTAAAGTTGCAAAACTTAAGTGAAAAAGAACAGTGGTCCGGAGCTATCCCCGGACCACTTTTTTATTCTAAAACTTAAAGTTGCTGTCTGAGGATGACAATCTTGGACCGGAACTTAAGTTTTGAAAAAGAAAAGAGGTCCAAGAATGTCATCATCTGACCGCAACTTAAGTTTTGATCCCAAAAATCGGTCCGATGATGACATCCTCAAACTGAGAGGTAATTCTATCAAAAAAAGAAGTCATGCTAACTGACATTGATCGTAATTTTTGGGTTTAAAGAGATCAAGTAGTATTTTTGTAACTTATTTAAGGTTTGTACGTAATTAACTCTTTGGAAAATTATTTCATACAGGCTTGACTGCATTTCTATATTATGCGGTATCAAGATGTAAATAGGTAGTCCATTTAAAAACAATTGAAACAAACTATCCAAATGTTTCCTTAATAGAATCATTATTTTTAATTTTTAAAATTTATTTATTTATTCACATTTATAATTTTTATGTTTCTCCAAGATGTTTTTAAAAATTAAGTCCAAAAATCCATCTCCCCAATAGGTTTTTAAGAGGTGCCTCATTTCTACGTGGACGCATCGAAACTGTATTTTACATTTTTCTCTCAATTAATATTCTCCAATGTTAGGCAATTACTACAACGTGGGTCCTACAAGATGGTAGGCCTTTAAATAATGCAAGAAACGATGAGCTTTACAAAAAAGTGTACTATCCGCTGCGTGCGTGCAGCTTTGTAAGACTGCACACGTTTTATTATGCAGTTTATAAGAAACGTTAATTTTAAATAATTAAAGTACGACACACTCGCGTCAATTTTAAATAACTAAATGAAGACAAGTGTGAGTACTCAAAAGTAAGAGTGACTTTATTTTGACACCTGGTTATAACATTTGACGCTTCTTAAAAATATACGAATCTTGAATAAATATTTTTTAAAAAAATGGTATGGGGCCTTTTGAACTTTTGTGAGTATGATTTTAAAATATCACTAGCAGCACATAGCTCTAAAAAAGTTATTATAAGAGGTGGATTTGATTTTTTTTTGGTGATGATTTGAGATCTTACTCCCATAAATATAAGAGGGTCTATCATCCATATTTCAAAATCATAAAAATGGTAGTTTTGAAATTCTTTTATAAAAATGTTATTTTTAGAATTTAAAATTTTTTTATTTCTAATATCCATATATTTTCATGTAGGGATGATAAGTTGGATGGTTTTCCAATGTCAAAACAATTTTTCCATGTAAGTTTTAATTGCATTTTAATTTTATAATATAAGGTTGATGTCTTGTATAAAATTTTTTTCCATATAAAAAAAGGGTCTCAAAGAACAATGCTAAATCAAAATGTTTATTTAAATTCTAAAATGAATAAGGACATGCAGACAAAATCGAATGGGCAAAATTCACTTCAAAATGAGACAATTTATTCATTTATTTAGAGATCAATCTTAGGGTGCCTATGGATAATTTGTTAAATACATATGATCGCAGTTTTTTCAATAGAATACCTGTATTTAATTTATTACATTTTTTTCTTAGGAAAATAACATCTAAGAAACGAAAACAAAAATTATATGTACATAATGGATTTGCGGCCTAATTTACCATGCTTGACCACGAGGGGCGGTGCGTAACCGTCAATGCGTTGATGTCATGTTGAGACTTCTAAAAACTATTTAAATATCACAAGATGCCTTATGATATATTCATATGTGATTTTAATGCCTATAATTGGTATTTATGTTGAAAATATCCTACAGTTTTGATTGAAATAAGGACAGAGCCCCCATTTGATCAGCAGTTGGATGCATAGTAGTGAGTTTCTCCTCATATATGTTATATATAAACATTAGGGGTGGGAATCAGGTCGTATCAAGCAGCTGACAAGCAGGTTGACCCGAATCTGGTATGGGTCTAGGTATGGGTCCCAGTAGGTCAGGTCCATATCTGACTTGGATCCTATCTGGTTGGGTCGGGTTGAGGTCGGTGTTAACTATCTTACTTGGATCCTACCTAGTTGGGTCAGGTTGAGGTTATGTCCATATCTGACTTGGACCCAATACATATTTCAAATAAATTCTTTATTTTAATTTTTTATAACTTTCAATTTTTTTTTTAAAAAAAAAGTTTGCATAAGGTTGCAACCTTATACTGTTGAGGAAAGGTGCATCTCAAAAATCCTACAGTGGAAAGTGTTCCCACATAGGAGAACCCTAGACCTTGAGATGAAAGGACATAAAGAAAGGTTTATGAATCTGTTTGATCTGTACCAATTTTTAAATTTTAAATTTTCTGATTAAATTTAAAAAGAGCTTTTGAAATCAATAATATTTTCGATGCCAAAATGATATCTCCAAATAAATTTTATAGGTGCACCTAACCTCTACAGTATAAGGAGACAACTTCATACAAACCTTACCTTTTTTTTAATATTCTCAAGTTTGACCACCAAAACTCAGGATACTCGAGCTCGCCACTGTAGTAAGCCCATCTTACTCCGGCAAGTCTAGGTTGGCTCGCAAGAGTAGTTAGACATTATCCTACAATCTCTCACATCCATTGCCCTAAAAAAATAATAAGAATTTTATTTATCCCTGACAGCAAAATCTGACCAAAATACTCTGAAGGAAAATTGTTTGGTGCATCATAGCCCGCACCTATTACAAAGCTCCACCAAAATTAGGTCTCGTAAATAATAGTCTTCCAAAAAAAAAAAGTAAATCAAAGGTTTATATATTTTCTTCAAAAAATATCATTTCTATTTTTTAAAATTTATTTATTTTTATAGATTAATAATCTGGATGTTAAAAATTATATATTTCCTTAAAATTAACTTCTATTTCAAAAATAAATCATTAACGACCATGTATTTCTACATGTGCGTCCGTGGAGTCATCCAAACCGTGTCCTAGATAGAAAAGCTCAAGTAAATAAAAAGAAAAGAAAAAGCATTACTAAATTGTACCAAATGGAATGTCCTCGCCGTATGCTCGTTTACTTCAACTTTAACGGCTTACTTCTCTCTCTTAATTTTTAGTTCACATTAATAACGTCACTTTTAAAAACAGTCCATCTTGTAATATATTTTTGGATTGTTAATTTTTAAGATATTTATGTTTTTGGCAGTTATTCGATCTACATTATTTTTGAAGCTTTAAATTTTATAATTAAATATGAAAATATATTTGAGGGCTATCACACAGATTTCTAGTATTGAGACCATATTTCTCGATACTATTTGAAGGTTGGCTGTAATTTGATTGTTTAGAGCCTCGGCTCTATATAAACCGCACCGTCATTATCTTTTATACGGAAGGTCACGATGTGTTTTAGATAATGGTCTCTTGTGACAGCTTCCTTAGAGCTCTTCCTCCCTCTCCATTGTAGTTATTGTCATTGCCCCTCTCTCTCTCTGTTCATTTTGGATCACTAAGCTAATGTGATGCGGTAAACACTTCTCGCTGTCTCTCTCGGAGGAAGAGGGACCCTCTCTCCAAATTGAAGAGACCATTCTTTCTCCCCTCGACAAAATGGAGGCCCTCTCTCTTCTCTCTTTCTCTATGGCCATTATGATTGGGAGTGATTTTCGTTGGGATATTAAAATTTTAGTTAAAATGCCAAATGCTTCACTTATATAAAACATTACAAAGAAGGTCGATCAACTTGCTTTTTTTTTTTTTTTTTTTTTAAATTACCCCTCGATCAACTCGAATTTTGATTTTTTCTTTAGTAAGGCACTGCTTTAAAGTTTAGGGCACTTCCTTCTTAAAAAAAAAACTAAAAAAATTTAAAATAAAAAATAAAATTCGAGTTAACTCGAAGGGAATTTTGAAAAAAAGAAAAAAAAAGCCAATTGACCTTATCTTCTTTGTAATTTTTGCCTATTAAGAGAGTATTTTGTATTTTACCTAAAATTTTTGGATCCATATATAAATCACTCCATGATTGATTCAACATTGATTCAACTCGTTTTATACATTTCAGAGCTCAACCAAATTTGAAAGATTGCAGTTTTCTTGATGGATCCTGAAGGTCTAAACGGCGATGGTGTGTTCAAAATGGATGTCATTTCTCAATTTGAATAATTCATAGCCAAATTTTTGTAGTCCTCGTAGACAATTTTGTATAGCCGAATACGCTTGTACATCAATTAGGATAGCTAGTAAGGGAAAAGTTGTTGGTGAGCCAGCGGATTTACCAAACGTCCACATTAAGATGGATGTTGTAAAACACCCACCTTCTAAAATAAATATAAATATGGATGGTGTAGAAATATCTATAAAAGAATCACTTTTTAACTGTTGAAAATTTTATTATTATTATTATTGTTTCATACTCATGATCACATCATTTTGGATTAAAAATCCATCTTTAAGATAGATTTGAGAGGGGGCCAGCATATGCATCCCCTAGTAGAAGTCATATATTTACATATAAGGAGACACAATTTAATAGTGGCAAGGTTCCATAGCCCTTATAGCCAAGGTGAAGAATTACATTTTCGTTTATTGTGGTCACCTTTCCATTGATTCATATAGGTGGTATTTCTTAGCAGATGGATCATCAAATGTGGATGGCTTTCGATCTCTTTGAAACTGGACAATATGGTATGGGATCAGTAAAAGATGCAGCTACTTTTGGTAGGTTTGAAGTCCCGGTCGGTGCACTAACAGGTTTCGCACCAGTAGGAGCAGTGGAATCAAAATGGGGGCAGTGATGCGGTGCACATGCCTCCATTGCAGAAAGGTATGTAATTTTCTCCCACACAACGACAAACCATGGAGAACAAAATCGGGTTAAAACCAAAGTGGGAAATAGGAAACTTATCAATATCAATCTCAATCCCATATAATATGGGATTTTTTTATGTGGGTGATTTTGGATATCACCATATCCAACAATCTTCACCTTGATATTAAAATCACCTGATCACCATGCCAACTTCTAATGGATAGCTTTATGAATTCATCTTCTTTTGCCAAATAAATTCTTTCACCATTTTTGCTGGAAAGATTGTGCTTGCTATCATATTTCTCCACCTCAATTAAAACACTCGCATACTTTGCAATGTGTTTTTCTACAATCGAATGCACAAACACTAGCCTTGTACTAAGCAATGCGCTCTAATAGCATTCGTTGAAAATAAAAACCAAGGTTTAACAAAAATAAAAGAAAAAAAAATAGTGCAGAAAAATAAAAGAACAGACACACAAAGATTTACGTGGTTCAGTAAGTTGCCTACGTTCATGGGGCAGCAAAGTTCTCTTCCACTAATCAGAAAAATATCATATACACATGGAGAATACAAGGGATTACAAGTTCTCTCTCATGCCCAAAAACATGGTCTCTCTCTATCATGAACACCCACCCAAGGACTAAAGAACTAACCCACTTCTCTCTGGATTTTTCCTTTTATACATTTCATGTAAATTCTCTCTCTCTACAAGACAAGTTATATGAAGAGGAACCCAAAGTCCATCACGTGAGCCTCTATCTCATTTCCACATGCTAGATTGGGAAAAGGTATCTCATTCCCAATAGAAGTCACATGATGTGTTTCCTTGTTGTAATTAGATCTATATCTATGGATTCCATTGTATATCTCATCAAATTACCTCCTATAGAAGATTGCGTACAATCCCATTAATATAGGAATACAAGAACAAGTAGATCTCATTCACCGCTAGAAGTACGGATTTTTTAGAATTGATTCATTCAGACACATGGAAATCACATGTTGTTTCTTTGGGGAGTGTTGCATATTTTGTTACTTTTATTTATGATTTTTCAAAAAAAGTGTGGATTTATATGCTGCAAAAGAAATCAGATGCCTTCATTGTTTCCAAAATTTTAAGGACTTGATAGAAAATCAGAAAGGCAAGAGCATCAAGTGTCTAAGAATTAATAATGGGGGAGAATTTTGTTCTGGTGAGTTTAATAATTTTTGTAATGAACATTGTATTTCTATGCAGTTGATAGTTCCTGGAACCCCTCAGCAAAATGGTATTGTTGAGAGAATGAATCACAGCCACCAAGGTTTGGTAAAAATAAGGAAAAGAAAAATAGTGCAAAAACCAAAAGAACAGAAGTACAAAAATTTACATGGTTTGGCAAGTTGCCTATGTCTACGGGGTCGCAAAGTTCTCTTCTACTAATCAGAAAAAACATCATGTCAACATGAAAAATACAAGGGATTACAAGATCTTGGACAATTTCATATTCTTGGTCCTGACCACCATCTTTCTAGTTCCCATGGGTGAATTCCACCTCAACAGCTTTTGCATCTGACTCTTTCTTTTTCTACATAGAATTTTCATTGAAAATAATATATTGGCTAACTATAACCTTGTGGTCTGTAGGATCCCGCAATCTGTATCCCTTTGTGCCATCAACATAGCCAAGTAAAACACACTTCTTGGATTTTTCATTCAACTTAGTTTTTTATCTTTGGAATCAAAGAATATGCATCACAGCAAAATGCACGAAGGATAGAATAATCAACAAGTTTATCTGTCCAAACATCTTTTGGTGTCGTGTAGTCAATAGCAGAACTAGGAGATATATTAATTAGGAAACAAGCAATACGAACAGTACTGCTCTAACCCGACAATACTCAACATATACCTAGCATGTTCCGTAATCGTACGATTCATCCTCTCGACAACACCATTTTGCTGAGGTGTTCCAAGAACTGTCAACTACCTGGCAATACCATACTCACTACAAAAATTATTAAATTCATTAGAACAAAATTCTCCCCCATTATCAATTCTTAGACATTTGATGCTCTTGCCTTTCTGATTTTCTGTTATTGACTTAAATTTTGGGAAACTGCTAAAGACATTTGATTTCTTTTCAACATATAAACCCACTTTTTTTAAAAAAAATATCAATAAAAGTGACAAAATATGTAGCACCCCACATAGAAACAATATGTGATTCCCATGTGTCTGAATGAATCAATTCCAAAAAAAATCGTACTTCTAGCAGTGGATAAAACAAATCACAATTTGTTCTGCTTTCCAAATAAGTGTGACTCATAAAAATCTAAATAAAAATATTTTAAATCGGAGAGAAGGTTTTTATCGAGAAGTACCTTGAGTACGCATTCACTCATATGACCTAAACATGCATGTCGCGTCATGATAGTGCAAATTTCCTGCTCACTCTCCTTTCTCAACCACTAGTGCTCCTTTAAAAATTTTCAGACATCATTTTTCACCTGTAAACCTGAAACCTTGCTCATCAAAATTTCTCAAGCACAAGAGACTTTTTTTAAGAACCGGATATGTCTGACACCTTGGATGGTGCATATGCCCATTGAACATCTTGATTCTTACATCTCTAACTCCCACTATTTTACATGAGTCATTATTTCCCGTGTGAACAATACCTCCATCATATGGTTGGTACCTATAAAACCAATCCCTATGTGGAGTCATGTGAAATGACACACTCCAATCAAGTAGCCAATACTGCAACACTTCATCCCTATCCACTGACAAAACTTCCCCATCTTCAGAAAAGTCAACATCTTCTATTAGATTTTCTTGAGAATTACTTGAACTAGGCTTCTCATTAGAACCAGATTTAGGGGCTTCTTGGTTCCCTTTCTGTGCCTTACAATTTTTCCTCATATGACCTAGCTTTACACAACTCCAAGACTTCACTTTCTTATGCCTTCTTGATTTGAATATTTGACTGATCTCTACCTATAACTCTCTCAATTGATCTTCCATGTGCTACAAATACATTCGCAAATGAATCCTAACCAGACTTTCGCCTAGACTCCCCTATCAAAAGTTTCAAAACAACGGAATCAAATTCGAGAGATTTTGCACTACTGAGATTCATGATTAATACGTCCTAAGATTTCGACATAAAGCAAAGTAAAATAACAGCGTTATCTTCTTCATCAATCTTTACATCCAATGACATCAACTTGCTAATCAAGGCATTAAACTCATTTAAGTGTCCTTGCAAAGATGGACCATTACTCATCTTGATATTATAAAGTTTTTTATAAAGAAAATTTTTATTAAGAAGAGACTTACCTTCATACGTATTTTCCAGCCTGTCTCATCAATCTTTCATGGAAGTTTTTTAGAAGACATTGAACAAAGCAGACTCGTCAAGCGCCAGAAACATATCCACCTTGAAAAATTTATCCTTCTCATCAAATTCTTCATCATCCATCTTTTTCGGTTTATTTTCTACGCCTTCTAAAGCCACTACACAACCATCTTTCACCAACACTGTATGCATCTTTAATTTCCAGGTTGAAAAATCCGAACCATCAAATTTTGGAATTTCATATCTAGTTGAACTTCCTCCAACCATCTTCACAGATATGTGATCTGTCACAAACCTTAAGCCCAACAAGGATAAAACCAAAGTTTGGCAAAAATAATGCCCAACAAGGATCTTAAACAACCCTAAGGCTCTGATACCTGATACCAATTGTTGTGGATAAAACCAAGGTTTGACAAAAATAAGAGAAAGAAAAATAGTGCAGAAAAATAAAAGACAGAAACTCAAAGATTTACATGCATACGAGGTATTATAAGCTCTCCCTCAAGCCCTAAAACGTGGTCTTTATCTCACTATAATATCCACGTAAGGACTAAAGAACTAACCCTCTTCGCTCTGGCTTTTTTGTTATATAATAATGTCTCTTTACAAAAGTTTTCTTTATAGAGGAGAGTCCCAAGAGAGCCACGCATGACCTTTTTCCTATTTCTAGTTTAACAAGGATGTCTTTCTTATAAAATAGAATCTCCAAGATATACAAAAGACATAGAAAATAGGATCTCCAAGATATACAAAAGATTATATGGAGTCACTGCTGTATCCCCATACGCGATTGTCCGAGATTGAATCTGGGTCATTCTGTAGCCGATCTGACGCTCACGGATGTATGATAGTATTTGAATTTTAATTGTTTTTCTACAAATACTAATCACTTCAAATTTTAGGTGTGTGTTCCTCTAGTCAAGGCACACCTAATAAAATAAAAATAAAAAAAATTCATGAAAACAAAATTAACCAAATTACCCCCGAAAGATTTTGGGGGTATTTTAATCAAATTTATTTCATGCAAAAGTTTTTTTTGATACTTTTTATAGATTCGCCTATTTTTGAAGACCACACACCTAAAATTTATAGTGATTTAGATTTGTAAAAAAATAAATAAAGTTCAAATACTATCGGACATCAGTGAGTGTCAAATTGGTCCAGATTCAATCTTTTTCTTATTTGACGACTGGGAACTAATAGCTTATACTATTCATTACAGCTTGTAGCTTAGAGAATCTTTTTCTTTCCTTTTTTTATTTTCAATATTCCCAAGCTTGTCACACCCCAAGAATTTACAATACTATTATTCTTGAGATGTGACGGACAAAACATATATACATCTATTAATAGGACAAATTTACAGTGGCGAGGTCTTACATAGTAAATAAAGAAAGCTAGCACAACAACAGTATCTTCCAAGATTGATGTTGACTAGCACTCAAAATGAATCCGTAGTTATCCTGAAAAAATGTTTACCATAGTTTGATGAGTTTGGCTACTCAGTAAGTGATCATCATAATCCTAAAAATAATCATGATTGAAAGATATCAATATTTTACAAAATGAGATCTATTAACAGAAATGCATCAACAGTTTCACTTTCAATAAATGCATAATGTAAGTATAATCCGAGTAATTGAAATGCTTATAACACTTTTAACGGCAGTACATAATTCAAAGGATTTCACAAAATACCCTACTGGCGTCCCAAGTAGGTCACCTATATACCCCATCAGCATCCTGATGGGTCCACTTAATCCCTATCGGCGTCCTAGATAGGTCCACTTAATCCCTGCTGGTCCACTTATACCTCAGCGGCGTACCGGATGAGTCCACTTAATCCCTACTGGCGTCCCAGATAGGTCCACTTATACCTCACCGGCGAACCGGATGAGTCCACTTGCATACTTAAATCTCTTTAAACATTCGAAAGTAGCAATATCATGTACTCAACATATCACTGAAACCATTAATATGAATTTCACTTAAACCATTAATAACAGTCACTCTCTATAATATTTCAAAAATAACCAATCAAATATTTTGGGCTCAGATTTAGAAAGGTAGCAGTTTGTAAAGGCATTCTAGCATAATTGCCAATTTAATATGTATAGAAAAACTCTTATAAAAATTCAAGAATACGGAATTATCACAATTTATGGAATATCAATTCACAAATAAACATTTCACAACAATACTATAATCAATTGCAAAAATGTCAATTTTTAAATAATAAGGCAGTCATTTGCACATGAATTTTACAATGTCTAAATATTCAAAACAGTAGAAAGAAATATCACAATTTTACTAAAAGCAAAAATATCACATTTATTTCTACCAATAGACAAGAAAAATAAATAAATTTATTTTTCTAATTTACAGCATTCAAAATTTCTAACATAGATAAAATATCACCATTTTTATTAAAAAGGTTATTTTTCAAGATAATGAGGTCACGTGCGCATAAAATTTATCGCGCCTAAAATTCATGATAATAAGCAGAAATAATTATTTCATTTTATTTTTAAAAAGAATGGATTATTTTTCGAGACAATGAGGTCACTTACACACAAAACTGATAAAATAAAGATCCTAGACGAAAATATCACTATTTATTAAAAATAGACTATTTTTCAGAAAGACGATGTCACTTACCCACAATTATTTGAGAGGGAGCTTCCGATTAAAAATTCGGTTCGAGAGAGAAGTTCACTGTGTTTCGACTAGAGAGAGAGATCTCAAAATTTTGTTTTAGGGTGGGAGTGCTCACATCCCCTATTTAAATTCTTATAACGTATTATTATATTATTTTATTACGCTCTACCTCATACCTGAGGTGTCGCGTTAAAAGTCTGCTTTTATCGTACGAAAACCACGTCCGCTAAAGGACGTTGCCAGCTGCAAGCAGCAAGAGGCAAAAGCAGGCAAAGCAAAAGTTAAACCTAAAGTAAAAGTTTTGAAAATAGTGATGGTCCCCAAGGACCATCATACTCAATCAGACCATCACCTATTAAAAGCATCATTTCCCCCTTTTTTTTTTTTTTTTTTTTTGAAATTTTAGGATTGTTACATTCTTCCCTCCTTAAAGAAATTTAGTCCTCTAAATTTGTGTACCTGATTACTGAAAAAAAAAGGGGTATTTTTCTCTGATTTCGTCTTCTCGTTCCCAAGTCGACGCTTCTCTTGAATGGTACTGCCATAATACACGGACTAAAGGAATCTCCTTGTTACGCAACACTTGCACCCTTCTATCCAGTATCAAAATTGGCTGCTCAATGAAGGATAGGTCCTTCCTGATCGGTAAAGGTTCATATTTTAAGATATGGGACGGGTCGAGCTGATATTTTCGTAGTGAAGATACATGAAAGACATTATGGACATTTGCCAATTCGGGTGGTAAGGCAAGTCTATAAGCGACACCTCCGATTCTTTCCAGGATTTCAAATGGTCCGATGTAACGTGGGCTCAACTTTCCTTTCTTGCCGAATCTCATAATGCCCTTTATTGGTGAGATTTTTAGGAAAACTCGATCACTTTTCTCAAATTCAAGATCTCTCCTTCGGTTATCGGCATAACTCTTTTGCCGACACTGAGCTGTCATGAGCCTTTCACGAATTAATGCTATCTTATCTGTGGCTATCTGGACAATTTCGGGCCCCAAAAGCTTTCTTTCACCAACCTCGTCCCAACATATGGGTGACCTGCATTTTCTTCCATACAGGGCTTCATATGGTGCCATCTAAATACTGGCTTGGAAGCTATTATTATAAGCAAACTCAATCAGGGGTAAATGGTCATCCCAGCTTCCTGTAAGGTCAATAACACAGGCCCTCAGCATATCTTCCAAGGTTTGGATGGTCCTCTCCGATTGTCCATCAGTTTGGGGGTAAAAGGCAGCACTAAAGGCGAGTCTCGTCCCCATGGCTGACTGTAGTCTAGCCCAAAATTTAGAAGTAAACTGAGTATCCTTGTCCGATACAATACTGACAGGAACTCCATGCAACCGCACTATTTCCTTAATGTACAGCTGAGCCAGTCGATCCAAAGTGTACGTCGTGCGAATCGGAAGAAAGTGGGCAGCTTTGGTTAACCGGTCCACAATGACCCAAATGCTATCATGTCCTGAATTTGTTCTAGGCAAGCCAGAGACAAAATCCATAGAGATGTGCTCCCATTTCCATTCTGGCACCGGTAAAGGCTGCAACAACCCAGCGGGCCTTTGATGTTCAGCTTTTACTTGCTGGCATGTTAGGCATTAAGACACAAATAGTGCTACCTCTTTTTTCATATTATTCCACCAAAAGGTTTTCTTCAGGTCCTGATACATTTTAATACTTCCGGGATGTATTGTATAACGAGAATGATGTGCTTCTTCTAAGATAGCTTTCTTTACACTCTCATCATTCGGGACACAAACCCTACTTTTGAATCTTAGCAAATCCTCACTACATATAGAGAATTCATCACTCTTCCCTTGCTTCACCTCTTCTATAATTGTTATAAGCTGAGGGTCTTTCTTTTGTGTCAATCGAATCTGTTGGATTAGTTGGGGTTCCGCCTTAATATTGGCAATCATACTTACCACACCATTAATGGACGGAGTTGGATGCCAATCCACTATTTCTTCTAACAATCGCATTTCTTGGATCATTAGATGAGCTAAGACTCCCCGTAGATTTCTACTTAGAGCGTCGGCCACAACGTTAGCTTTTCCTGAATGATAATGGATTGTACAATCATAATCTTTTAAGAAATCCATCCATCTTATCTGCTGCATATTTAAATCCTTCTGAGAGAAAAGGTATTTCAAACTCTTATGATCCGTGTATATTACGAATTGCTCACCATATAGATAATGCCTCCATATTTTCAAAGCGAATACTGTTGCAGCTAGCTCCAAATCATGAGTTGGATATTTTTTTTCATATTCTTTCAACTGTTTGGATGCATATGCCACTACTTTCCCATATTGCATTAATACACAGCCCAAACCTTTATGTGAAGCATCACTATAAATCACAAATCCCCCACTCCCCTCAGGAATAGTTAAAATAGGTGCTGAAGTTAATCGAACTTTTAGTTCTTGAAAACTCTCCTCACATTCACTTGTCCACTCAAATTTGACATTTTTCTGTATCAATTGAGTCAATGGGATTGCGATTCGAGAAAATCCTTCTACAAATTTTCTGTAATATCCTGCCAACCCCAAAAAGCTTCGAACTTCAGTCACATTACTGGGTTGTTTCCAATTAACAACGGCTTCAACCTTTGAAGGATCAACTGATAGACCTTCCTTTGATATGACATGTCCTAAAAATGTCACTTGTTCAAGCCAAAATTCACATTTACTAAGTTTGGCATACAATTTCTTCTCTCTTAATATTTGCAATACCATTCTTACATGCTGCTCATGTTCCTTCTGATTCTTGGAGTAAATTAAAAAATCATCGATGAATACCACAATAAATATATCCAAAAAGGGCTTAAAGATCCGATTCATCAAATCCATAAATGCAGCTGGTGCATTGGTTAATCCAAAAGGCATGACTAAAAATTCATAATGGCCATACCTTGTTCTGAAAGCTGTCTTGAGTACATCTTCACTTTTAATCTTAAGCTGATGGTATCCAGATCTAAGATCAATTTTTGAAAACACTTGTGATCCTTGTAATTGATCAAATAAATCATCAATTCTAGGTAATGGATACTTATTTTTCACTGTCACTTGGTTCAACTGTCTATAATCAATACACAATCTCATAGTCCCATCTCTCTTTTTGACAAACAGTACTGGAGCACCCCAAGGTGACACACTGGGCCTGATAAAACCTTTATCTAATAATTCTTCCAATTGTTGTTTCAGTTCTTTAAGTTCTGCAGGAGCCATTCTGTAAGGTGCCTTAGAAATTGGTGCTACCCTGGCAATAATTCAATGGAGAATTCAATTTCCCTGTCAGGCGGTAATCCTGGCAATTCTTCAAGAAAAACGTCGGGAAATTCTCGGATAACCGGAGTGGTATCCAAATTTATTTCTTCCTTCCTATCTTCTTTGATATAGGCAACAAAGCCTTGACACCCTTTTCGAAGGAGGCGATTAGCTCGAATACAAGAGATTAAATATGATGGGGAGTCTTCTTTGACACCATTGAAGTAAAATACTGGTTGATTCGGAATACTAAAGGTAACAATTTTCTTATAACAATCAATACTTGCATGGTATGCAGAGAGCCAATCCATGCCTAAGATTACATCAAAATCTTGAATTTCCAGGAGTATTAAATCAACCAACAGTTCCTTTTCTTCTATCTTTATTACACATGATTTGTACATTATATTAGTGTTAATTGAATCTCCCATCGGTGTGGCTACCTCTAGAATGTATTCTAATTGTTCTGGTTCTACCTTTAAGTGGCATACAAAGTGTTGTGACGCAAATGAATGAGTAGATCCAAGATCAATCAAAACATGAGCTACTTTTTGGAAGATAGTAAGAGTACGTTGGATCACTGATTTTGAGGCCTGAGCGTCTTGCTCGGTAATCGCAAATACTCTTCCCTTCATCTAAGGCTTTGGAGCTATCTCTCCCTGCTTTGGAAGCTGTTGTGTCTGTAAGCTAGGACATTGTTTAATCTGGTGTCCCAATTTTCCACATTTAAAACAGGCTCCGGTATTCCAATAACAAGGGCTTGATCCATGATTTTTCCCACATTTTCTACATGGTTCTATTGGGTTTTGAAATGGCGAGGCCTTGGCTTCTTGTTTGGCCTTTCAAACTGTTGTCGATTAGATGATGTAGGTCTAACATGACTGTTCTGATTTTTTGTCTTTTGGTAATCTTCAAAATCTTTTTCGACAATTTGGGCACGATCCACTATTTCAGCATAAGTTCTTAATTTCAAGACTGATATTCTGCTTCTAATAGCTGGCCTGAGACCCCTTTCAAATTTCTTCACCTTTCTTACCTCATTATTAATCATATGTGGTGCAAACCTGGCCAATTCAGTAAACTTGGCCTCGTACTGTGCTACTGTCTTATTTCCTTGGATTAATTCTAGAAATACCATTTCTTTTTGGTCTCGAATAAAATCTGGGAAATATTTTTCATTAAATGCCTCTAGAAATACTTCCCAAGTCAAGGTTTTATTTTCTTTGACCAATACTCCTTTTGCCATTCGCCACCAGTGTTGTGCCTCACCTTCTAACATAAAAACTGCCAAGGCCACCTTCCTATCATCAGGACATTCCATAACCTCGAATATTTTTCCAGTTGCATAATTCATCCCTCGGCTTCCAGTGGGTTTACAGCACCCTTAAAAGAAAGTGGGTTTAATTTCTTAAATTGTTCGATATTGCTCCCACCATTTCCTGTAACTGACTGCCTGGGTGGATTGTTGTTTTCCATCTGATGTTGCATTAGAGCAACCATATTTTCTAAGGCTTTGTGAATTCCTTCCATATTGGCTTCAGCTATTCTGGATCCTGACTTTATCCCGGTCTGTACACACAATAAATGTGATTTTAAGTACATTCTTTTTAAATTTCCTAAGGATCTTAAACCTATTGCTCTGATACCATAATTGTCACACCCCAAGAATTTACAATACTATTATTCCTGAGATGTGACGGACAAAACATATATACATCTATTGATAGGACAAATTTACAGTGGCGAGGTCTTACATAGTAAATAAAGAAAGCTAGCACAACAACAGTATCTTCCAAGGTTGATCTTGACTAGCACTCAAAATGAATCCGTAGTTATCCTGAAAAAATGTTTACCATAGTTTGATGAGTTTGGCTACTCAGTAAGTGATCATCATAATCATAAAAATAATCATGATTGAAAGATATCAATATTTTACAAAATGAGATCTATTAACAGAAATGCATCAACAGTTTCACTTTCAATAAATGCATAATTTAAGTATAATCCGAGTAATTGAAATGCTTATAACACTTTTAACGGCAGTACATAATTCAAAGGATTTCACAAAATACCCTACTGTCGTCCCAAGTAGGTCACCTATATACCCCATCAGCGTCCTGATGGGTCCACTTAATCCCTATCGGCGTCCCAGATAGGTCCACTTAATCCCTGCAGGTCCACTTATACCTCACCGGCGTACCGGATGAGTCCACTTAATCCCTACCGGCGTCCCAGATAGGTCCACTTATACCTCACCGGCGAACCGGATGAGTCCACTTGCATACTTAAATTATTTCTAAATCTCTTTAAACATTCGAAAGCAGTAATATCATGTACTCAACATATCACTGAAACCATTAATATGAATTTCACTTAAACCATTAATAACAGTCACTCTCTATAATATTCCAAAAATAACCAATCAAATATTTTGGGCTCAAATTTAAAAAGGTAGCAGTTTGTAAAGGCATTCTAGCATAATTGCCAATTTAATATGTATAGAAAAACTCTTATAAAAATTCAAGAATACGGAATTGCCACAATTTATGGAATATCAATTCACAAATAAACATTTCACAACATTACTATAATCAATTGCAAAAATGTCAATTTTTAAATAATAAGGCAGTCATTTGCACATGAATTTTACAATGTCTAAATATTCAAAACAGTAGAAGAAATATCACAATTTTACTAAAAGCAGAAATATCACATTTATTTCTACCAATAGACAAGAAAAATAAATAAATTTATTTTTCTAATTTACAGCATTCAAAATTTCTAACATAGATAAAATATCACCATTTTTATTAAAAAGGTTATTTTTCAAGATAATGAGGTCACGTGCGCATAAAATTTATCGCGCCTAAAATTCATGATAATAAGCAGAAATAATTATTTCATTTTATTTTTAAAAAGAATGGATTATTTTTCGAGACAATGAGGTCACTTACACACAAAACTGATAAAATAAAGATCCTAGACGGAAATATCACTATTTATTAAAAATAGATTATTTTTCAGAAAGACGATGTCACTTACCCACAATTATTTGAGAGGGAGCTTCCGATAAAAAATTCGGTTCGAGAGTGAAGTTCACTGTGTTTCGACCAGAGAGAGAGATCTCAAAATTTTGTTTTAGGGTGGGAGTGCTCACATCCCCTATTTAAATTCTTATAACGTATTATTATATTATTTTATTACGCTCTACCTCATAGCTGAGGTGTCGCGATAAAAGTCTGCATTTATCGTACGAAAACCACGTCCGCTAAAGGACGTTGCCAGCTGCAAGCAAGCAGGAGGCAAAAGCAGGCAAAGCAAAAGTTAAACCTAAAGTAAAAGTTTTGAAAATAGTGATGGTCCCCAAGGACCATCATACTCAATCAGACCATCACCTATTAAAAGCATCATTTGCCCCTTTTTTTTTTTTTTTTTTGAAATTTTAGGATTGTTACAAAGCTTGACCATTTTGAACTCTCCAAGGGCTACAAGTCCAAGTTACTACTACAATGCCAAGCCCCAAGTTGGGTCGCCCGTGTAGTTGAACACTAGTAAGAACTACTCTAGTATCCTTGGGCTTTCAGTCAGTGATAGACATATTGAAAAGCCTAGGTTATCGATGCCTTAAAATATAGATATATATATATATATATATATATATATATATATATATATATATATATATATATATATATATATATATATATATATATATATATATATATATATATATATATATATATTTCGTTCTTTCTTTCTATTTATTTATTTCTTTCTTTCTTTCTTTTTTTCCTTTTTTTTCCTCTATGTTTGGTACAATTTCCCAACAAACAAATATCATGAAAAGGAAAAGAGCCAAAGCTTAAATAGTTAGCATTTGACAATCTATAATGCTATATCCTAGGCTCAATTCCTACCAAGGGTAGGGGCCCTCTCCCCACTGACATACCCCAAAATAGACAAAAACAAATATCTTGAAAGGCATGGTGGGATTCAAACATGGTTTTTATTCTTCTTTTTTTCTTCTAATGGTAGGGTGGGAAGCTACAATCATCAATGACTAGCCAATCAAGACCAACCCTGATTATTAGTCGACCATTTTATTGACAATTGCAACACTAAGTTCCATGTTTGAATCCCACAAATGCCTTAACAAAAAACAACTAATCCATTCAGACAGTAACATCTTTAACTGTATTTTTTAGAGTAAAAAAAAGTTGGCTCCAACTCGAACTCGTCAGGGTCCCGAGCCTGAGTCAGACTGTAGAAGTGTTAGTAAGATAAAAACTTGTGAAAAACCAGGGGATCCAAACAATTCCATGGTTTTCACTATAGAATCTGGTCTAGAATTTTGAGATGAAATCTTGAGAAAAACCGGGGGATCCAAGCAGTTCCACGGTTTTTCACCATAGAATCTGGTCTGTCTCAGGCACGTCTTAAATTAAGCTGGAGATTTTTAAAGACTGATCTAAAATACTCGGGATTCTCCCTCGCGAGACTGTTTTCCTAATTATTTTCCATGTTTCCAAACTTTTTTTTTTCTTTTTTTTGGTGATGTAAAATACCTCAACGGGCTTCGGATTCCAAGCCCTACACCCCACACTCACAAACAGGTACCAAACACAACCAGCATGAGAACCACTCTAAAAGCACCCATCCTTTCTTTTCACACACACATACAGAGAGAGAGAGAGATTAGATGTCACAACTACACCATTAACATGCGGGCATAAAATGTAGATTTAAGAGGTCCATGTTAATGGCTTGTCCTTCTGTATGCATAGAATTGGGGACGCAAGACATCGTGTAGTTGACATTTTTCTCTAATTATTTTGGCCTCATGCAAGCGAATCAATACCATGTGAGTCTCACAATATGATTGCCCTTTAAGTTGTGGTTGAGAATGTGTCACTGTTTAGACATGGTTTAAAATAAAATATCTAGAGTGTTGTGGTATATTTTTATTTATTGGATTTCACACCCAACGAATAAAAGTGATTCTGATTTTCTTGTATAAAAAATAAATCGTCTCATTGTATACAATTTTTTATCCAAAATTTCTTTTTATTCACATGAAATGTGATTCCAATCTCTAAGATCAAATCGAAGTGTGAAATATTGATCAAAGAGTCAAATTCACCCCAATTGGGGCCTTTTATTTATTTTTGTGCAAAGGAGCTTCAAGACATCTGTGGATATTACAATTTATTACAATTTTGGAATAGAATAGCTATGCTTGTTTAATTATACCAATATTAAAGAAGATTATATCATATATATATATATATATATATATATACTTGATGCTTGACTTTCTTTCTCTCTTGGAGTTCCTTCGAATCTTGGTTTAGCCTCCATTATTATTATTATTTTATTTTATTTTTTTATGATTATTATTTTATTTTATTTTAATTTTTTTTTTGTGTGGGGGAAGGGAAGGGGGCAGAAATATTGAAAAAAAGGGTTGAAATTACAAAACGGGTCAAAAGATTACAAATTACACATGTAGGTATGTTTTTGAATTTCTAGATCCATTAGGAACATCCATAAAAACAAATCAAAATTTTTAAATTGCTTTCAAGGTTGAGAACCTAAAATAATGGAGCATTTTGATCATTTTACCCCCAATCATCATTTTGTTATAGGCTATTTCGAAGTAAAATTATTAAAGTACTGTTATACAAAAATTTGAAGCAATGAATAAAACAACGGCTCGTATCATGGTCATGCCGATAAACTTTGGCCAAGTATGAGTTACTCGGCTCGAGTCGGGTTGAGTGCAGCTAAGCTAACAAGTGTTAAAAATAAAAAATACAAAAATTCTAAAAAAATCTGAGCGTGGCAATCAGAGTGTTAAAGAAAGTGTATATTATTTATGAGGTTAGTTATAGAAAGTATGTATTATATAAAGGAAAAGTAGGTGCAATATCCTGTGTTTCATGGTAAATGTGGGTATAGTTTAGATGTCTGTGATTTCTTTCTATTCTAATAATCTGTTATTTGTTTATATTTAGACAAGTTTATATATTCATACACTAATGGACACAAAGAGTCTCCAGTGAAACTTGAAATTTTAACAAACTTAATCTTGATATTACATATTACAACAAGCGTACCTTCTTCTTTATAAATGATTGTCGAAATTTATAGCACTTTGGGGTTGTTAATATGTTTTATTGTTTACCTCTTCATGTTCTTGTTCTTCTTGTGGCATTCTACTAAGTGTATCTTGTAGACCTTGTTGTACTACTGATGCATATCAAAATTTGGTGGCTAGAAATTTTAATTTTAGTTTTTGTTAATTTATTTTTGAGAGTTTGGGTAGAATTCTTATTTTTAATTATTAAGGTTAATTATTAAAAATATGATTTTTAGGGTTAGTTTGATAAATTGTTTTTCATAAGTATGTTTTTTTATGAATTGAGATAAATCTGTTTTTTTTTGTATGACAGGGTTTAGAAGGTTTATACTAGGTTTATGCTCAACTTTTGTTTGGAAGAAATCTTTAGAAAGGGGTTTAATTTAAAGAGATAGAATTGAGATATAAATAATTGAGGCAGCATTTGAATCACGTGGATGCAAAAGAAAGAAAGGATTTTTTTATGGTTATCTATTAGCAAGTAAAGTACGTAGAGGGAAGGTTTCTTTTGTTTTATTAGAAGGGAAACCATTTAGTAGATTTTAGACTTATCTTTTGGAATCACGTGCGTAGGAGTTGAATTAGGTATAAATAGGTAATTTGTTTTTGTGCGTAGGAGTTGAATTAGGTATAAATAGGTAATTTTTTTTTGTAATTATCTTCTTTTAAGTTTTGTGGAAGCAAAAATCCTTTAAAAAGAGCACGTGCATTGTAATCGGAAAAGAATGGAATTTTAGTTAATAAAGAAAGTATTTTTTTAGAGAGAGACCTTTGTAGGTGTTGTTTCTTCGCTTGTGTTTATGGATCCATGACGGAATACTAGTACCTGCATATTTTGTTCTTTCTTCTTGTGATTTTTTTCATAATTTTGTTTCTCTTGTTTTTTTTTCTTGTGATTTTCTTCATAATTTGTATTTCTCTCTCTTAAACACGACGGTTATCTTTGCTAGTGTTGTTTATGGATAAATTTTACACTGCATCAGGTGGTATCAGAGCCTAGATTCTTGTGCCATCGGGTGCTCTTGATACAGCATCATGGTCCTGACAGAGTACAAAATTTATCGGTAAACAGCACCGGCAAAAATAACCTTATTTAATAGATAAATAAAAATCATGAAGAAAATCATAAGAAAAAACAACGAAACACAGAGATACGAGTATTTTAACATGGCCTATAAACACAAGAGAAAAAATAACACCCACAAAGGGCCTATTTTTTTAAAAAAACACTTTCTATATTAATCAAAATTCTATTCCATTCCAATATCAAAATTCTATTCCATTCCAATTATAATGCATGTGATCTTCTTTTAAAGGAGTTTTTGCTTCCACAAAACTTAAAAGAAGATAACTACCAAAAACATATACTACCTATTCAGACCTAATTCAACTGCTACCCATATGATTCCAAACGACAAGTCCAAATCTCCTAAATGATCACCCGTTTGATAAAACAAAATAAACCTTCCTTCTACCTATTGTCCTTGCTAATCATAAAAAAAGTTCTATCTTTATTTTCCATCTACGTGATTCAAATGCTACCTCCTATTATTTCTATTTCAATTCCATTTTCCATCTACGTGATTCAAATGCTACCCCCAATTTTTTCTATTTCAATTCCATCTCTTTAGATGAAATCCCTTTCTAAAATTTATTCCAAATAAAAGATGAGCATAAACCTTCTAAACCCTCTCATATAAAAAAATGGATTTATCCTAACTCAAATTTATCCCAACTCATAAAAAAATGACTTATCAAATTACCTAAAAAATCCCATTTTTAATAATTAACCCTAATAAATAAAAATAAAAATAAAAATTCTACCCAAACTCTAAAAATAAAATTAGCAAAAACTAAAATTAAATTTTGTAGCCACCAAATTTTGATATGCATCACTCTACCCTGGTTAGAGAAAACTCCTCATCGAGTTTTAAAATGTGATATAATCAAATTTGTAGTAGTCTCGCTGCATTCTTCAACCTGAATCTTGAAAAAACAATCTGCATTGATCAAGACACAATGATGGTGTACTAAAATTGTAAAACAAGACACAACGATGGTGTACTGAAAAACCTATAGGTTACTGCATTGATCAAGACACAACGATGGTGTACTGAAATTGTGAAACAAGATACAAGGATGGTGTACTCAAATTGTGAAACCATTGAGGAAATGATCGTCGTATGTTGATTTTTTAGCCACATCAACGTGCTAAAATTGCTCAAACTTCACCTTGGGGCACACCACGAATACATTGGTTTCTTCATCATACATCTCCATACATCAGTTTTTTCATCATACATCCCCATAGGCTGGATCTCCGTTGAGATCAAGTAAATATCTTGATTCTCTACTCTCCAGCGATAAAAAAATTAGATATTATTGCTGCCTCAAAGATAATTTCTTTCTTTTCATCTTGCTTTTCATAAAAAACAAGAACATCATCAAAGATGAGGTAACCTGTGACATCCAAGAATAATGATTGCAATTGTAATCCAAAACTACACGTTCTTCATCTTCATTAAACTTAGAGAGATTACTTTCCTGACCATGAGGAAACATATCATCTCCCAACCATGAAGCTCCCCCCACAGAGCGTTAGTATGGAACGAGTTCTTGAAACTAGCATCCGACTCACTACCATCATCATAGTGTGTCAAAGCTGCCTTCTCAAATCTCTCGGAGAGCTCAGAGGTTTCATTTTTGTTGGATGAGTTGCGTCTCAATGCCTGGCTCAATGTCTGGCCATAGAACTTGTCTACGAGCCATGAGGCCAATCGAAAAACACAACGATCCAGAATAATCGGCTACGCTTTGAATGGGTTGGCGCCGTGCTACCATTGAGTTTCCCAAATAGAAAAAAAAACAAAAAACAAACCCTTAGATCAGATGGTCCAAATACTAGATGACTTTCGACATTCCTTCATGCAAATACAATATGCATAGGATTTCTCTTCACAATTTGTTGCCCGGTAGAGGAGTTTACATCCCCAAAATTGGAATCCTATAAGTACTCCAAGATAGAGTTTTTACTTCGAAGGAGCATGTACCCTCGAGAGCATGAAACTTTTGGCTTCATTGTAGTGGTTTCAATAAACCTATCTAATGTAATGTTGATATAAAACCTTAGGCGAGACCTTAGGAGGCATGCACTTTTGAACCACGTATAATAAAAAGGGATTAACGGAATGTTAACTTTTGACCACAAATTAAACCACTCATAATAAAAGGGATTAACGGAATGCCAACTTTTGACCAGAAATTAAACACTAATTTTAACCCCTACTTTTTGTGGTCACAAAGAGCAATAGTGTGTATTTTTCCTTCAAAACCCAAGCTGTATTTTTTCATAAACGCATAAGACAACAACTGTAAGGAGGATGATATATGATTTCAGCAACATAAAAACAATTTAAGAAATCACCATTAAGACAACAAGCCTATCTTCCACTCCATTTAGAAGTTCAAACTTGCAATGGAATCATTCAACATAAATAATTTAAATCATATACACCAATATAAGAATCATAAAAAGTAAAATGATGTAAAAGAAACTTCTTCATAGCCAATGATGATACTACATAATAGTTCATGATGGAAACTAAATTTGACGGAACCAACATGAAATTTCTCCATGATAAAACAAAATATATTGACTACAAATTTGCTTTTTGTCCTAATACTCCATTTACAATCGAGTACAAATTTGCTTCTCAGCATGATCTCAGATCCCACATTCTCTCGCGCTCGATACAAGTTCAGGGGGTGCATCAAGCCATGGTGTGCATTTAGCAATCACCAATGAAACAACAATCAACAATGAAGGGCCCTATGTCACAAAGCAGGAACAACAATCACCAATGGAGGGCCCTATGTCACAAAGCAGGAAATAACATTCAATATTTCATAGCATTCCTAGTCCTGAGTTCACTAATAGTGATCCTGAGTTAACAGTGACCGGTTATACATAGGTGCATAGAATGTGCATCCATGCACTTGTTGATTGCACGATGGTCGGCTAAGATTGAACAATCATACAATTTTCCGTGTAAGCATAATTACAAAATAAAACTTCAGAATCTAGCAAATGAAAGCAGTTAACAATCATACATTTTTAATTGTAAGCACAATCACAAAATACAACTTCATAATCTAGCAGATGAAAGCAGTGAACAATCATTCATTTTTCATTGTCTAATATTCACTTGTATGAATAAATGCCCTATGTCAGAAAGAAGGAAATAACAGACACTATTTCATAGCATCCCTAGTCCTGAGCTAAAAACATAGCAAAATGAACATATTATCATGTGAGGAAAATCGTACAACACTGCCACAATTTCCATATTAGCATGGAAATGCAATAATAAATTGCATGCAAGCAGCTATATGCGAGATAGGCCTAGGCCTAGTGATTTGCATGTAGATTATTACAAAAGTGCTTTACGACGTGTTTTGTCCATACCAACAATGCACATCTACTGTCACTTGACCTCCTTGCTTAAGATGGGCTCTACAACACCATCATGCTTACTACGTGTTTTGTCCTTAGCCCAGTAAGAGGAAGATAAATTCATATGTTAGTATTCCGATTGAAGCTAATACAATTGTAAATCAAATAGATCAATAATAATGAGGGTAATACAATTGTAAATCAAAATAATGTAAAGGTATGTAGTTGTTCCTATCACAAACGAACCACTGGCAGTTCCTTTTGTCATGTCCGCTACCATTGCAAACTGCGCATTTTCTTTTTTTTATCTTCGGCTTCCATCCCCCAAAACGAGCTTTCAATCTTTTAGTGGCCAGTCGTCCCTTTGTCCGTGCTTGTGGAGGCTCAAGGACATTGCGGCAATGGTTACGTCCACTTGGTGTGTAACTACAACTGGCAGAAGTCTTATCTTCGTTGACATGGCTCATGGCATTATCCTGTGGACCTCTCTTGCACACAAACTTTTCATCAAACTGACAAATTCTATTTTGTATTATGGACATTATAAACTTGTGTCCCTCTACAATTTGTGAACCACGCTCGGTAAGCGATCGACTTGCCTGCATAGCCTCATTAAATCTAATGGAACGTGGTAGTTCAGAAGTTACTTAAATTTGTTCCGTAATGTCATCAACAAAAACCCCTTCTTTTACATCTTTGGTTCAACTCCTCATTATATATTGTGGAGGGATTTCAATAACATCTTTCACCATAAAAATCTTCAGTACGTGCCTGTAAAGAAGGCCCATCCTCTCAAAGAAGTGACAACTGCAAGAAAAAGAATTGTCATTGCAATTGAATTTCACTAAGTAGGGTCTAGATCTCATCCCTGGGACTGCCACCTTAAAGGTAGCAACCTGTCTAATGTCTTCAACTGTCTCCCTTGTAAAATTAAAGCAATTAGCCACCTCTTTCCCAAATATCTTTAAACTCTTTTGAGTATAGATTTTTTATGCTTGTGACTCAATGAAAGTGGTTGTTCGTAAGATTGGAGTAGCAAGTCATTTTCCCTCTCTTTTCGCACCTTCTTATCTTGGACTTTTGTAACAACTTCTAATAATGTACGCAAGCTTGTTGTGGGTGTCAAGTACGTTTTGAAGTGTGAATTCCCGCTATAAATGTGTCAGCCAAGTATGCATCAACCCATTGCATTCGACAAGTATGCATCAACCCATTGCATCAACCCATTGCATTCGACAACTATAAAGCCTACTTACCCATTCATTGTCTTCCAACTAATAATTCTCAATCATTGATTTCCATCCTGATTCAAATTCATTAAATCTTGGGCTAGCCACACACCTCCTAAAGGTATCTGAATAAGAATGATGCATACACAAGACATGACACATTTTTTCTGTGATCTTTGCAAATATGTGCCACTTACAATGATGCTTACTTTGGAAAAAAACTTGTCTGAAATTGCAGGATCTTGATCAGTGAGAATAACACCTAGCCGCCGTCCACCCATGGCTTCCAACCAGTTTTCAAATATCCATATAAATGATTCTATTTTCTCGTTAAATATGAGTACAAATCCAAATAAAGTTGTATTGAAATGGTGATTTACACCAAGTATAGGTGCAAAGGGCATACTAAACATATTTGTCTTATAAGTGGTATCAATGGTAACCACATCAGAAAAGCACTAGTAGGAAACTCTAGATGTAGAATCTACCCATAAGATACTGTGAATGTGATCCTCATCATCAAATCTCAAACTATAGAAAAATGTTGGATTCAATTGGTTCTTTCTATAGAGCCATTGCAAAATTAAATTGTCATCTTCTCCTCTAAGTTTCCTTTTAGCGCTTGCTATTTCATTTTGGATATCCTTTTGTGTACAAGGGACATTGTCGATCCCTCCAGCCTGCTCTATGAATATATCATGAATATGTCTTGGCTTAACCATTGCCGAGCTCATTGAATGTATCAATGACTTTGTAACACTCGACAATAATCGATGTGTGCGAATAAGACGAGCTTTTTTTGGAGTAACTAGATCATGATTATGATCTAGCTCAATGCTAGTCACTTTCCACTCATCGTCTTTTTGGCTACTTGTTCATATCCTAAGCTTACACCCACACCTTAACTCAGGGCAAACCCTTCCACTTTTATTAGATTTTTCTGGTTTAAACCCTTCCTTCGAGCAAACATAAACCCTATCGATCCATTTACCTTTCTTGTTATGAGTGCTTCCTCTGTGAATACCAAAACCTCTAGTCAATGCATAAGCCTTAAAGTAGTCATTTGCATCATCCTTTGATCTAAACTTCATTCCTACACGTGGTTATTCTATTTCTTGGCCTATGTTTACTGAGCCACAACCACCATCCGCGATTTCATCATTGCTACCTACATTTGGGCATGTGCTAGATGGCACACCGACTGAACTGGTGGGATCCATCTCAGATTTTTAACTCATCCAATATCTAACTGCAAACTACAAAAGTACATGTATTCAAACCTTCAGCTTAAGAATACCATGAAAGTAGAGCCAAAAGTGAAAGTATGAGGCAAGATGATGACAATTGAAAAATTAGAGTGGTAAAATTATGCACCATGCAAAATTTTATATATTGACCATTATGTGGGTACTAGGAAAAGGGCATGTCAATAAAACTATCAACCAATAAGAACTATGTATCAAAAACCTCTCATGGTAGAGCAAGTGGATAAAGGTATGAGGATTGATGGGTTATTCAAACCTTCAGCTTAAGATATACCATGAAAGTAGAGACAAAAGCGAAAGCATAAGGCAAGATGAGGACAATTAACAAATTAGAGGAAAAAATTATGCAACATGCAAAATGTTATATATTCAGCATTATGTGGCTACTAGAAAAAAAAACCAGCTTTTCTTCTAAAATTACCTAGTAGTTAAAAAATAACTTGCTCTCAAAAGGGCTTAACCATTGTCAAAATGCAGGTGTCTCTACCACAAAATACAGAGCAAAAATCTATTAAACAAGCCTATTTTTTATCAGTAAGGACCCAAATCATAGGTTGGATATAAAATACCAAACTTTTAAATGGATCCAAAGTAACCAAAGCACAAGAATGGGTCTAAACTGATGATTTAGAGGAAAACATTACGCAACCTGCAAAATTTTACATATTTAGCATTATGTGGCTACTAGGAAAAGGGCGTAGCAATAAAACTATCAACCAATAAAAACTATGTTTCATTTTTTAGTAAAATCCAATCATTTACCAATAAATTAAACTTACCCAACTTATTGAGCCTCCAAATATCAGCATAAATACCCATTAACCAACAAATAAGAGCAAAAACCTACTCTGAGAGAAATTAGAATAGGTATCAATTAACAAAAAAATATTCAGAGCAAAAACCTATTCTTGAACAAAGACATTTTCCTAGTGAAAACCTATTCTTTAACAAACAAACATTCTGAGCAAAAACCTATTCTTTAACAAACAAATATTCTGAGCAAAGTCCTATTATGAGCAAAACACTTATTCTTTAATAAACAAATATTCTGAGCAAAATCCTATTATGAGCAAATAACTTATTCTTTAACAAACAAATATGCTGTTGAGAATTATACTTAGTTTTATACTCTGGATCATGGAATGTTTTTTATGAAATCAAGACCAAATATACTCAAATATATTCGTATGCAAGCAAAAGCCCCTTATATGTCTGAGCAAAAAACTCATACATACACATCTACCACAGCCAAAACAGAGGACTCTGCACTTAACTGTGTACAAATATTGCCAAGGGCATTAGGCCATCAAATGCTAATTGAAACGTATGAGATGATATTTCATGATACCATTGAGCACTTACATATCATTTGAATGGGAGTTTGTTGGTTAAATTGTGATGTATGAACTTCCCGACAGGATGACACTCCAATGGACTTCCCAACAAGATGATACCCTAATGGAGCTCATGGTAGAGAAAGTGGATAACGGTATGAGGATTGATGGGTTGTTCTCAAGGACTGTATGGATAGAGGCTCCATTGTGTCTACCCAACATGGTCCTAGGTTCAGTAGGGATAGGGTACAATGGAGAATTAAACAATTAGCAGTAATCTATAGCGATATTAAAAAATTCATTGCCCAGTCTGATTTTGGATTTGATGGGAGGAGGATGACAATCAGGTCAGCTTGGGAGGCGTATGTGAAGGTAATAAGAGAAAAAACATGCTCTGAGAAAAATATGTTATGAGAAAAATAAGTTCAGAATTTCAAAATACAAATAAGAGCAAAAATATGTTATGAAAAAAATCGGCTTAAAAATCAGAAAAATTAGGCACAAAAAAGGGACTTCGTATTATACAATTAAAAAGCATACAATTTTGGGAAACATCAGCACACATGAAAACCACAACCATCTCTTGCGTTCTATCCAATTTTGAGAAAGATCATATTGAAAATAACAATAGATAGGGTATGAAAGATAAAAAAGAATCCCAACGTCTGAGAAAACAAAAAATCAAATGAACCTCCATCTATGCATTTTCAGGGCAAATATTGTAAAATCAATACTAGACAAGAAATACAGAGAAAAAAAGATTTCTCAGAGAAAACAGAAAATCAAATGAAGCTCCATCTATGCATTTTCAAGGCAAAAATTGTAGAATCCATAGTAGACAAGAAATACAAAGAAAAAAAGATTTCTCGGGGAAAACAGAAAATCAAATGAGGCTTAATCTAAGCATTTTCAGGGCAAAAATTGTAGAATCAATAATAGACAAGAAATACAGAGAAAAAAAGAATTCTCAGAGAAAACAGAAAAACAAATGAAGCTCCATCTATGCATTTTCAGGGCAAACTTGTAGAATCAATTGTAGAAAAGAAATATAGAGAAAAAAAGTTTTCTCAGAGAAAACAGAAAATCAAATGAAGCTTAATCTTTGCATTTTCAGGGCAAAAATTGTAGAATCAATAGTAGACAAGAAATACAGAGAAAAAAAGAATTCTCAAAGAAAACAGAAAACCAAATGAAGCTCCATCTATGCATTTTCAGGGCAAAAATTGTAGAATCAATTGTAGAAAAGAAATATAGAGAAAAAAATTTTTCTCATAAAAAACAGAAAATCAAATGAAGCTTAATCTATGGATTTTCAGAGTAAAAATTGTAGAATCAATAGTAGACAAGAAATACAGAAAAAAAAAGATTTCTCAGAGAAAATAGAAAATCAAATGAAGCTCCATCTATGCATTTTCAAAGCAAAAATTGTAGAATCAATTGTAGAAAAGAAATACAGAGAAAAAAATATTTCTCAGAGAAAACAAAAAATCAAATGAAGCTTAATCTATGCATTTTCAGGGCAAAAATTATAGAATCAATAGTAGACAAGAAGTACAGAGAAAGAAATATTTCTCAGAGAAAACAGAAAATCAAATGAATCTCCATCTATGCATTTTCAGGGCTAAAATCGTAGAATCAATAGTAGACAAGAAATACAAAGAAAAAAATATTTCTCAGAGAAAACAGAAAATAAAATGAAGCTTAATCTATGCATTTTCAGGGTAAAAATTGTAGAATCAATAGTAAACAAGAAATACAGAGAAAAAAATATTTCTCAAAGAAAACATAAAATCAAATGAAGCTTCATCTATGCATTTTCAAGGCAAAAATTGTAGAATCAATAGTAAACAATAAATACAGAGAAAAAAAGATTGGGGTTTTTGCAATACTATAAATCTCAAACAAATACAGAGATATTGGGGTTTTTGCAATACTATAAATCTCAGACAAATACAGGGAGAGAGAGAACCTTTACAGATGCAGTGGCCTGCAGAGAGGCACAGTGAAGAGAGCGATGGGTGGCTTCTTTCGGCTAGCAGCATATGGGCGCGAGAGGGCGACAACAGGAGCAACAAGCAGCGCGAGCAGAGAGAAAGACTTTGGCGCGAGCAGAGTGAGAGGGAGGGCATCTATAAATTGGGGGAAGTAGAAGAGAAAGAGAAAAAAACCCAGGAGATATAGAGAGAGAGGGAGTGCATTCTCTTTTTTAGGAAGTAGGAGAGAGAAAATCTAGAAGAGAAAGAGCGAGAGGCGCCCTTTTCAAGACGCTGTGATGACAACGTACTTGCTGGGGACCTCGATTTTCAAATGCAGAAACCTTTTTTCGTAAAAGGTGCAGCTCGTTAAACCAACCGTTGGATTTTGTATTTTTCATCATAGCCATTCGGCTCATCTCAAAGGGGTGCATGAGCGGGCTAACCCCATATATATATATATATATATATATATATATATATATATCCGGTTTGTCTAGGGTTAATAACCCCTCAAAATACAAAAGTTGAAGTTAAAAAGGGTTGTGATAGGTGTATTATCAAAACAATCATTATTTTTTTATTAAAAGTTATTTAAATATGTAACTTTACCTTTAAACAAATGTACCTTTGAAGTTTTCACAAAAATACAATGACATTTTGAAAGTTAGTGCCCTTGAACTTTATTTGTAGGGTGCGCTTGTCCTTTAGTTAAAATTTCAACTTTATCCTTATGGATATGAAAAAAGTACCTTTTGTCTTGTGGTAATATTTACAAAATTACCCAAAAATAATAATTTTTTTAAAAAAATAGACTATAAAATTAATAAATCCACCCTTCACAACTCTCTCTATCTTAAACCTTTGTAATTTGAAGGATTGTAACTTGAAATTTGGAGCATGTGTACATCAAAAAAAGGTGAATCTTTAAAAATATCAAAAAAATATTTTACATGAAATAAATTGATCAAAATACCCCCGAAAAGTTTTGGGGGTGTTTTGATCAAATTATTTTTGTGAATTATTGTTTTAATATTTTTATTAGGTGTGGCTTGATGAGAAGAACTGGTGTGGCTTGATGAGAAAAACACACGCCTAAAATTTCAAACGATTTGGATTTGTAGAAAAACAATTAAAATTTAAATACTACTAGACATTCGTGTTCGTCAGATCGACCCATATTCAATCTGGGCCGTTGGGCTTATACTATTCCATGAACTAGTGGACTTATACGAACCTAGTCTTATCACCATATGAAAAAATCAGGCGGCATGTGTTTTTCGACTACCACGGACCTAGCATGTCCATGGCGGTTAAAAAATTCACGTGGAATTGCAACGAACAGCGCCGTCTATTCAATAAACCGCCACGGACATAGCAAGTCTGTGACGGTGGCGAAACATTATAGTATTTCCCCTATAGGCAATTTTTGGGCTTTTCATATATATATATATACACACATTTACACATAAAAAAAGTTATGTCATATAACATTATTAAAACACCTAAAAAATAAAAATAATTAAATTTTAATACTCCAAAAAATATTACTTTGTGAATTTGAATTTTATTCATCAAAATTTCTTATAGATCAATCCAAGGTTGCATCGTAACAATATGGGAAAAAGCAACAAAGTATTAGCTAATTATTAATTCAAAATATAGTACCCTTTTGTGTGGTTATTGAAAAGAGTCATAATCATTCATAAAAAATACAAGCTTTCAAAACTAATAAAAGTCAATTACTAACACATGAAAAGCTACGATATAATTCATCCTATTAATGATAAAAGAAATGGACCATTAGAAATCTTATATGACACAAAGTAAAATTAGAATGGACAAGAGTAGTTGAAGAAGAGAGATGAATATCAGTGGTTCATAGCTTGGAGAGGGACAAACCAATGGTCAACAGGCTTCGAGAGGGAGAAACCAGTGGTCCACGATTTGTAAAGGGAGAAATTAGATGAGGATGGAGAAACTTTAGCAAGTTTCATAGTAGTTGAAATAAATTATATTTTTTATTTATAGTGACAATGACTTATGACAACCCTAATTTAATAAATAAAAATATATTTTATTTTTCAATTTTTATTCTAAACTACTTATTTTATTCTAAAATATTTGTTACTTTTAAAATAAAATATTATTCAATGAATAATGAAAGCTTCTAAAAAGAGAACTGTCGGTTTTAAAAAAAAAAAAGGTGTCTAAAAAGTGGATACGGTAATAGACTCTTAATAGAGTTGTTGTATACATATCCAAGAGTGTCGATATGCCTGTTGACATCCTCAAACTGGCAACCCATGATCAAATCCCAGGAGACGGGTGTCTATGTTCAATGTGCTATACTAAACTGAGAATTTACTGCTCTATCTGCATATAGAAAAGGCTGTCAAATAATGTTTACTTAAAATGTTCATTTAAATTCTAAAATGAAATTAAAGCCCGGAAGACAAATTAAACGAGCCAAATTCACTTCAAATTGAGATTATTTATTTAGTGATAAATCACAAGATACTTTGCCAATTAAATACGACTGCAATTTTTTCAATAGAACACCTCAACTTAATCAATTAAATTGTTACCCAAGAAGATTACATCTGATAAAAGAACGAGAAAAGTACGTAGTGGGCTCATTGCTTAGTGTAGTCGTTACTAACCTTTTTCCTTCTTTTCTTTTCTTGTGCTTTTTTTTTACATTCTTCAAGTTCATCCAAATTTTGTTTTTTTTCATTTCTTTTTTTTTTTTTTTTTATCAAAAGGGTTTAGGTCATTTTGATGCTTCCTAAAGACTCTCTCTCTCTCTCAAATCCTGAAAAAATACGTTTCCATGGTGCATGGAATAGTTTCCCAAGTAACTAATAATCTAAAACCCGTGACCTCCAGAAAACAACTAATCCCTTCAAAAGAAAAATCATGACCATTTTTCGAAAAAGTGTTTAAAAAGTTGGACTAGGGTTCCAAGTTCCGACTAGTTATGCCTCTGAGCCCAGGACTCCTCAGTCCACATACAACGAGTCCACATGGGAGAGGAGATCTTTTATTAAGAAAAAAAATTATGAAAATTTGGGAGACTCAAAGTAATTTTTTAACTTGCCGTTACCAAATAGTTGACATAAGGCTTGGATGATTATGAAGTGATTTTTTAACTTGGGGCAAGTCTTGATTTCGACTTACGATTCTTTAGACACTTATGCAAAACGTGCAAATACTATTTTCCTTGGTTTCAAGCGATAGAAAAGCGGCAAAATATACATTTATATAAGTCTTTTGGTTGGGTAGAAACTCTCTAGCAAGTTATCAACCCTCCATCGACGATAAAAGGTTTTGTGGGAACAATTTTATATTTTAGATTTCAGGGTACATCATTAATGAAAACATAAAAATTAAAAAAAATAAAAAATAAAATAAAAGGGGGAAAGTGTGGGTAGGTAAGAAGATATTGGGACATCAAAGCATCTATAGAACGAGCAGCAACCAATCGAAAGAGAGACAGAGGAGAATCGCGGAACCAAGCACAAGGGGAAGATAGCCGGAAGACCAGATTCACAGAACCGTTGGGCCCAAATGTGATAGAAGAGTTAGATTGTCTATAGCCAGAATCTATTGAAGGGAGCACCTAGTCTCATCTCAGTTTGTGTCTATGTCCGTGTCTCATCAACGCTCATGCGCAAGGTGCAAGTCGAGCAAGAACGAGATACGAAGGGATGCACTTCACCTCGTAGCTTTCCAATGTATTTGAATGCGGTAATATTTTTATTTTTTAAAAAAATTTAGTGAGGCATACGCACCCCTACTTGGTTTTTAAACGGATAGGTTTTCGAAGCTGTGAATGGGAATCGAGAGGACGATGTACGGCTAAGAGGCATGCGTGCTAGCACCACAAATTAATAGCTTGTCAGATCCATGTTGGGATATGTGGCTTTAACGTCCTTGAGAGCATGTAAAGACAATGGCTGTACTATAGTGATACTATACTCAAGTAGAAATGTGGTCCATATGAGGGACATACTTTGTAGTGCCTTTTGACTCACCGGGCTGGGCAGTCTAGGCTTAAAAACGGAGTCCAAAACTCTTAAGACTTGAGCATTAGGTACAATCACGTAGTTTGCTCTCTTCCTCTCCTCTATACATGGAGACAATTGAAGCCGAATTAATTCAACATCAACTCTATGGTGCCTAATTTTCTTTTGGTACTAGGAGTTTTTTGGCTCCAGGGACACCATTGTCATTGTCAGGATCTTTTTGGTCATCAATGTATATTTATGATTGTTTCTCTGTTTTGATCACCACGGCGCTTTCGCCATCATCTCTTTGCTTTGACCCTTGGATGAGTTTGTAATTACGTCTTTGTTAGTTTTGTCATTTTGGGCGTTGTCAAGGTCTAAAATATTTTAGTTTAGAGATAGATAATTTATTGTGTGAATGCTTCCATTTTTGGTTTAGAGAAAGATAATTTATTGTGTAAATTAATATGTTTGTAAAACCAGCCGAGCTAACCAATAACCGTTCAGTTAGATCGAAACCGTGGCCGGTTTCAGTTTTGGGCGATTTTAGTGATCAACCGATATTTTAAACTTTAAATACAATAGTACTTCAAATTGATAGTAGATGTATTAGAATTCAAATTCATTTCGTCATTGATTCACCACGGGAATCGAATTTGAAACAAGTCCTTTATTATTAGACACATTAACCAATAAACCATATACTACTTAGTAGACAAAAAGAAGGGCCTATATTATACATACCTTAAGCTTTTCTTCATTTTATATTTAAAAAAAGAGTTGGTCAAGACGATTTTTTTAATACCATTTTAATATTTTTTACATTAAGGTAAAAACTAATTTTCTTTTTGTCAATGATACTTTTTTATTTTCCCATTTTTTTCAGAAAATTTTAAAAATACCCCTAAACACAAATCGATTCATTAAAATCCATTTTTTTCATTAATTTTCAACTTCATTTGAATGTGTTTTGTTTTAATTGCATTCTTTATATACTTTTCGTATTTTTATAGATTTTTTTTTTGTATCTTTTTCATTTTTTTAGCACTTTTATCATTCGGGACTTGTCCGGTTAGAGCGGTTGAATAGACCGGTTTACCGGTTAAGTTGGTTAAATGGCTTCCGAGCCCATATTTAGTTAACCGTTCCGGTTCGATTTTGTGAACACCGGTATGAATGCTCTCATGAATCCAGCATTTAAAGAACATTTAAAGATGTGTTGTTTCATTGCATGGGAAATTGGGTGAAGGTTGCATGCAAGCAAGTTACAGTATGGAAAATGGGGCTAAGCGGTAATCCAGTCATTTATGTGCCTTGTTTGGGATAGTTGGGTTATTTTTAAGCTCAAGCAAGTGGGAATTTATAAATGGACCATTACTGTAACAATTAGCCAGGTTTCTTGATAATTTGATAATGAAAAAGAAAGCTTCCTTCTCCTCCTTGGTGTAGAGAGAAAGAAAGGGAGTTCCCATCCTTGTGTAATGCGAGTACCATGAGTTAGAGGGCCATCCACTTGATGTACTAGCAAGAATTAGGGGTTGAAAACTGTTCTCTTTATTCTCTTGATAGAGATCAATTAAGACAGGTCGTTGTCCCACAATCAGCATCAGATCTATATTTTTTGGTGCTGGTTTTGCACCAAACAATTGGATATGTTATAAATGATCTTGCCATGTTCAAGTGCAGGTCCTTTCTTGGTTAGTTTGAATAATTATAAATCAATAAATATTTTTGAAGTAATCGCAGACAATGTTTGCATAGCCAAATATACTCAATGCATCAAATTTTATTAGCTAATAAAAGTTATAAATTAGCAATTAAGAAAAATAGTTAATCTTCGGCCTCACGGCAACGTATTTAACGCCCAAAAATGCTCATATAAAGGAGTTTAAGGTATAAAAGCAATTGATCACTTTCCTTGTGCATCCCAAGTCAAACAGGTCCATTCATTTAGATAGGCCGTACAAAGAAAACACCAAATCACACCCTAATGATGGTTTTCATTATAGCTAAGACCATTTTACTAATACTTTAAAAAAAAAAAAAAAAAAAGCTTCTAATCTAGTTGAGAAAGCGGGTAAAGCCCTGTCCACCCCACTGCATTATCCAAAAAAAAAAAATAGAAATGATTCTTCCCCACATATCCATGGACAAACAGTGCCCAGACGCCAAGTGAAGAGTCACAATTTTTTTTTTATTTATGCGGGTCATATACGATGATGACCCTTCCATTTATGTAAGTAAGTTTTAGATAATTAGCTGATGGACCTTCACTTCAAATTCAGCTGGCTTCCAAACCCTTTAACAGCAAAGCCTGATGCCGGACAATCTGGTGGGGAATAGTTGTAGGTATCCTTGCATACACATTGTTTGGAGTTGGAATCCCCTTCGGTGCAATCACATTTTTTGCACCAGATGGGACAGTGATCCCTCACGTCCGAGCAGCGACAAATTGGGGGACATGACCTGGTGCAGAAGCCCCTATTGCAGCATGGGCTGCAAGTGTCACCTGCCACCACCACCACCACCACCCAAAAAAAATAAAAAATAAAAAATAAAAAATAAAAAATAAAAAGAAAAAAGGTTTAAGAAAATAAAGTGAGTGGAGTACTAAGAAATAAAAGAGCTACGCACCATAGAAAGAGAGAGAATGAAGATTCAGAAGGGGAAGAGGGCTTGTTAGTTTTAAGCCTAAAGCCTTCATCACTAGCCAAAGCTAGTAATATATTGTTTGGTAGCAGTCATTGTTTAGTCGATCGATGCCGAAACGGAATACCATTTCGTGGAAAATGCCATTCGATGGTGCACCGTTTGCATCATCTGTAAAAGGGGTTGAGACCCCCTTATTCATAAATTATCAGGAACAATGGTAAAACACTGTAAAAACAATTTATCCATTGTTTGCCGGCTATAAATACTTTGTAATCCAGCACCAAAACTAAATTACCATATTTGAAAAATAAGAATCCCTATTTTCTGTTTTTCCTATCTCCCTAAGGAGAACTTTCTACCTGCTTATGAAGACTTACCAAAGTTGGGATTAGTTTCCATGCCCTTCGCCGCGTAATCACAAACACCAATGAACGCAAATAGAAGCATCACCACAACTCTAAACCCACCCATTCTGTTTCCTTACACACACATACAAGAAACAGGGTTTGCGACTTTGTATTGGAGGGTTGGGCCTTTATAGAGCGAAGCGAGGACGCGTTGGGTGCCTTTCCCTTCGTTTTTTTTTTTTGGGCAAGGCTTGTGGATATATGTGGAAATGTTGCATTTGGAGTACATTTCCTTATCGTAAACGTGTGGATTTTCGTGGTTAGGTTCAATGAATGGCAATGCCATTTATCTTTAATTATTGCTGTCCTATATTTTATATATATACATATGGTAGGTAAGCTTTTTATGCTTACCACTAGCATCATTTTTAAATAATTAAAATACGACGCACTCGCGTCAATTTTAAATAATTAAAGTAAGATAAGCGCGAGTATTCAAAAGTTAAAGTGGCTTTGATTCGACACCTGGTTATAAAATTTGAAGCGTCGTCATACAAATCTTGTATAAATATTTCAAAAGTAATGACTCATATATTTTTTTATATTAATGTGTATAAGATTTTAAAAGATTATTATTAAATTTGATGTAGATCTTCAAAAAAGTTATCACATGAGTGTTAGATTTAACTTTTTTCTAGATATATATTAAATTTGATGGTTATCATTTGGAGTCCTACTCGCAAAAATGTAAAAAAGTCTTATAGGATCACTACTCATATTTCAAAATCATAAAAATGGTAGTCTTAAATTTTTTTTACAAGAACGTTATTTTAAAAACTTGAATCTTTTTTTTTTTCCTTTTTTAATATCAATATATTTTCATGTGGGGATGATCCGTTGGATGGTTTTCCAATATCAAAACAATTTTTCCATGTGAGTTTTAGTTGCATTATAATTTTATAATCTAAGGTTGATGTCTTATATAAATTTTTTTTCCATATAAAAAAAAGGGTCTCAAAGAACAATGCTCAATCAAAATGTTTATTTAAATTCTAAAATGAAAAAAAGGACATGCAGACAAAATCGAATGGGCAAAATTCACTTCAAAATGAGACAATTTATTCATTTATTTAGAGATCAATCTTAGGGTGCCTATGGATAATTTGTTAAATACATATGATCGCAGTTTTTTCAATAAAATACCTGTATTTAATTTATTACATTTTTTCTTGGAAAAATAACATCTAAACAAAGAAAAGAAAAATAATATACGTAATGGATTTGCGGCCAAATTTACCATGCTTGACCACATGGGGGGCAGTGCGCAACCGTCAATGCGTTGATGTCACGTTGAGACTGATAAAAAATATTTAAAAATCACAAAGATGCCTTAAGATAATATTCAAATGTGATTTTAATGCCTATAATTGGTACTTATTTTGAAAATATCCTACAGTTTTGATTGAAATAAGGACAGAGTCCCCATTTGATCAGCAGTTTGATGCATAGTAGTGAGTTTCTCCTCAAATATGTTATATATAAAAATTAGGGGTGGGAATCGGGTCGCGTCAAGCAGCTGACAAGCACGTTGACCCGTACATGGTATGGGTCCCAGTAGGTCAGTTCCATAGAGGTCGGGGTTAACTATCTGACTTGGATCCTGTCTAGTTGGGTCGGGTTGAGGTCACGTCCATATCTGACTTGGACCCGATACATATTTCAAATAAATTCTTTATTTTAATTTTTTATAATTTTTAATTTTTTTTTAAAGAAAAAGTTTGCATAAGGTTGCAACCTTATACTGTTGACGAAAGGTACAGCTCAAAAATCTTGCAGTGGAGAGTGTTCCCACATAGTAGAACCCTCCAACGGATCATCTAGACCTTGAGATGCAAGGACATGAAGAAAAAAAATGATATCCAAGTTAAAAAAATAGTACATGTAGTAAAAAGTCATCTGGACAGTCTCTTTTCAAGATTTTCAAGTGTTTATTAATCTGCTCGATCTGTACTAATTTTAAATTTTAAATTTTTTTATTGAATTTAAAAAGAGCTTTTGAAGCCAAAATAAGATTTTCGATACCAAAATGATATCTCTAAATAAATTTTATAGGTGCACCTAAGCTCTACAGTATAAGGAAGCAACCTTATACAAACCTCACCTTTTTTTTTTAATATTCTCAAGTTTAACCACCAAAACTCGGGATACTCGAGCTCGCCACTGTGGTAAGCCCATCTTACTCTGGCAAGTCTAGGTTGGCTCGCATGAGTAGTTAGACATTATCCTACAATCTCTGACATCCATGGCCCTAAGAAAATAATAAAAATTTTATTTATCCCTGACAGCAAAATCTGACCAAAAGACTCTTTGAAGGAAAATTGTTTGGTGCATCATAGCCCGCACCTATTACAAAGCTACACCAAAATTAGGTACCGTAAATAGTAGTCTTCCAAAAAAAGTAAAATCAAAGGTTCATATATTTTCTCTAAACAATATTACTTTTAGCTTTTTAAATTTATTTATTTTTATAGATTAATAATCTACATGTTAAAAATTATATATTCCAGTAAAATTAGGACCAACTTCTATCTCAAAAATAAATCATTAACGGGCATGCATTTTTACATGTGAGTCCGTGGAGTCATCCAAGCCGTGTCCTAGATAGAAAAGCTGAAGTAAATAAAAAGGAAGAAAAAAGCATTACTAGATTGTACCAAATGGAATGTCCTCGCCGTATGCTCGTTTACCTCAACTTTAACAACTTACCTTTTTTTTTCTCTTACTTTGTAGTTCACTGTCATAAGGCCACTTTTGGAAATATTACTTGTAATGCATTTTTGGATGGTCAATTTTCAAGATTTTTATGTTTTGACAGTTGCTCGACCTACATTATTTTTTAAGCTTTAAATTTTATAATTAAAGATAAAAATATATTTGAGGGCTATCACACAAATTTCTAGTATTGAGACCATATTTCTCGATACTATTTGAAGGTTTGCTGTAATTTGATTGTTTAGAGCCTCGGCTCTATATAAACCGCACCCTCATTGTCTTTTATACTGAAGGTCACAATGTAGTTTAGATAATGGTCTCTTTGTGACAGCTTCCTTAGTGCTCTTCCTCTCTCCATTGTAGTTATTGTCATTGCCCCTCTCTCTCTCTGTTCATTTTTTATCACTAAGCAAATGTGATGCGGTAAACATCTCTCGCTCTCTCTTTCTCTATAGCCATCATGATTGGGACTGATTTACGTTGGGAGATTAAAATTTTAGTTAAAATGCCAAATGCTCCACTTATATACAAAAAATTATTTATTTTATTTTATTTTTTAAATTACCCCTCGATCAACTTGAATTTTGATTTTCTTTTTAGTTAGTAAGGCACTGCTTTAAAGTTTAGGGCACTTCCCTCTTAACGAAAAAATTAAAATAAAAAATAAAATTCGAGATGACTCAAGGGCAATTTTGAAAAAAAGGCCACTTGACTTATCTTCTTTGTAATTTCTGTCTATAAAAGGAGTATTTTGTATTTTACCTAAAATTTTTGGATCCATAGATCACTCCATGATTGATTCAACATTGATTCAACTCGTTTTACACATTTCAGAGCACAACCGAATTTGAAAGATTGTAGTTTTCTTGATGGATCCTGAAAGTCTAAACGGCGATAGTGTGTTCAAAATGCATGTCATCTCTCAATTTGAATAATTAATAGCCAAATTTTGTAGTCCTCATAGACAATTTTGTGTAGCCGAATACGCTTGTACATCAATTAAGATAGCTAGTAAGGGAAAAGTCGTTGGTGAGCCAGCTGATTCACCAAACGTCCACATTAAGATGGATGTTGTAAAAGACCCTCCTTCTAAAATAAATATAAATATGGATGGTGTAGAAATATCTATAAAATAATCACTTTTTAACTGTTGAAAAAAATCCACCTTTAAGATAGATTTGAGAGGGGACCTGCATATGCATCCCCCAGTAGAAGTCATATATTTACATGTAAGGAGACACAATTTAATAGTGGCAAGGTTCCATAGCCCTTCTAGCCAAGGTGAAGAATTACATTTTCTTTTATTGTGGTCACCTTTCCATTGATTCATATAGGTGGTATTTCTTAGCGGATGGATCTTCACATCAAATGTGGATGGCTTTCGATCTCTTTGAAACGGGACAATATGGTATGGGATCAGTAAAAGATGCAGCTACATTTGGTAGGTTTGAAGTCCCGGTCCGTGCACTAACAGGTTTCGCACCAGTAGGAGCAGTGGAATCAAAATGGGGGCAGTGACGCGGTGCACATGCCTCCATTGCAGCAAGGTATGTAATTTTCACCCGCACAACGAGAAACCATGGAGAACAAAATCGGGTTAAAACCAAAGAGGGAATAGAGAGCTAAAGAAGCATCCTTTGAATCATAATTTTTTTTGAAAAAGCGTATTGCCTTTTTCCTTAAATAAAGTAGAGATGTGATGAGGATTCAAAAGGAAAGAGGCTTCCGAAAGGACTTGAATCTTTGCGTACAAAAAAAACAAAAAAACAAAAATAAAAACAAAGAAAGAAAAGAAAAAAAAAGAAGAAGGTATAAACACAACGAGAGAAAGAGTGTGATAAGGGAGACTCTGCCTTCGTTTTATGCAAAGCATGTGAAATATGTGGATGTGCGAATTTTGATCATCTTGACCTCTAGATTTGTGGATGTTAATATTTGGGAGTGTGATGTTTACGTACAAAAATAATAATAATAATAATAATAAAAATAAGTAAAAAGTAGGCAAATCAGTAGGGATTTGAACCCTTTCTTGTTGGTGGGATTTGGGCCTTTACTTTTTTGGGTGAGAATTGAGTGAAATATATCATCTACCACCAAAACCTCTAGCCATTCTCATTATTTCATACAAACAAGAATGTCCATATGGGTTTTCATAAAGAAGCCCCTTTGGTTTTTCTCTTAGCTCATGCACATAATAATTGAGGACTTGACCCCAATGCCCTCGATCCTTCGAAAAACTTATGAAATTAGACACCATTTAGTCCAGTTCACTAAATTATCTCCAAAAATAAAAATTTATTTCCATTTTTATAGATAACTCAATTTTCTTAGGGAAATTTTAGTTGAATATTTGTAGCTAATATTATTTATACAAGTCATTTTAACAGGTGCCGTTTGTATAAAGGGTCAACTTTAATCAAAGTAAGGTGAGCCGCTAAATCTCTAAATTGTGCAGGAACATGTAGCTCTGGAGATGAAAAGCATTGTAGCAGTCTAAAAATCTATTTGTAACATTTTTAATGAAATTTAAATCTCTAAAAGAGATACAAGTCCCAAAACTATTATGATGGTTTAAATATCCATCTCTACTTCTAATTATGAAATTTAAAGTATTAAAAAGATACAGATTAAACAGATCCATAAACACTTGAAAAACTAAAAAATTGACAGTACAAAGAATTTGTTACAAAACAAACCACTTTCAGGACTAAATTTTTATTTATTTATTTTTCACATCCATAAATCTCGAGGATGAAATGATCAAACTGAGTTATATAATGGGAAAGCAAGAGGCGTTGGAGGACATTCCCATTTGCTAAACGTGTGCTTGGTGGGGTTGGGTTTCACATGAATACTATTTATCTTTCTTTAATTATTGTTGTCCTTCATGATGTACGTGTAGAGAGAGAGAGTTTTGTTACATGGACCGTGGTTTGTATCAAAGTTACGTTTTAAAAAATAAGAATATATAATCTGAAGATTTTTCAATCTTTGTTATAATGATAAAAAATATAAAAATAAATAATTTAAATAATTTTTTATTATATATATATATATTTATTTATTTTGTTTTCCAACTAATTAAGATATTCAGCCCCGTTAGTGGTTGAACCACTCGAAAAGCCTCCATCCTTTCCTTTCAACACACACACCAAGAAAGAGAGAGAGAGAATGAGTAGGCTGTGCAGCATATGGTTGCCCTGGCAGCGTAGAGGAGCCCATCATAGTTGAGGGTGTATTCCCACGTGTTAAAGGTGGTGTCTGGACCATGTGGGGGTTGGTTTCACAAGAATGCCATTCATTTTCTCTTAATTATTTTTGTCCTGAGTAGGTGATTTAGAAAGAGAAATTACATGGCAGAGTAAGAGAGAGAGAGAGACAGATTAGATGGCCCAACAACTCACGCACGACGTGCCGGTACAAAGCTTACATTTCAGTGGTCCATATTAATGGCTTGTAGTTGTGTATGCATAGAATGGGAACACAAGACAATGTATAGTTGAGATTTTTCTATTCATTATTTTGGTCTCATTCATGTCAATACCATGTGGGTCTCATAACATGATTTTCCCTGGCGTTTCTTATCCACCCGAAAGATTAGCCAATGGAAGCGTATATACTAAAGGGAAAGGTTTCTATACTTCCTCAATAAAGGATAAAACAAAGGTTTGGCAAAAATAAAAGAAAAAAAATAGTGTCGAAAAATAAAATAACAAAAACATAAACATTTACGTAGTTTGACAAGTTGCCTATGTCTACGGGGCAGTAAGTGACATTTACTCAACCTCTGTAGAAGACAACACCACCACAGACTGTAACCTTAATAACCAACTAACTGCACTACCTCCCAAAGAAAAAATATATTCGGTAGTAGACATTTTTTTATCCAAGTCAAGTGTAAAGTCGGCATCGACATAACCAGTGACTTTCAAATTTATTCCACTATAACAAATACCAGCATCGCAAGTTCCCTTCAAATACGGAAGGATCCATTTCACAGTGGTCCAGTGATCATGGCTAGGATTTTCCATGTAACTGATCACAACTCCCATTGGTTGTACTATATCAGGTCTGGTGCTAACCATAACAAACATGAAGCTCCCTACTGCAGAAGAATATGGTACTCAAGACATCTAGGTCTTCCCTGCTTTGATGCTAGGATATTAATTCGAAGACAACCCACCATCCGGGAAGAGATCATCTCTATTCTACAGCTAAATCACTGTCCAGGAAGATACCATCTCGATTCCATAGCTAAACCACTGTCCAAGAGGAGAACCTTAAGAACAATCGAAACTTTCTCTTTCTAAATAGGAAAATCACCCAAACTCTTCAAGGGAACGAGTCCTCTACAAGAAACCAGCATCTCGATCTACAGGAGACACATCTGTGGCGTTTCTCTCCATAAAACGCTCTCTCTTCTCTAAGGGAGGCCTGTCGATGTTGAGGAGGCTCTGCCTCTTTCCTTAAAGGAAGCTACCTTTCGCATATGATGATCCAAATAGGGCACACAAATTCTCTGCTCTTTCATCATATTTATATAAGGTTAAGAGTTCACACCAAATAGGAAACTTCATATAGGTATGGCAAATATCTCAATAACCAAGAGATATATCTAAAGTCCTAATCCTTTTGGAAATTTATTTCCGTTAGGAAACTTATTAATATCAATCTCTATCCCACATAATATGGGATTTCCTTATGTAGGTGATTTTGGATAATCACCTTATCCAACAATCTCCACCTTGATATCAAAATCGCCTAATCACCATGCCCACTTCCAATGGAAAGCTTTAAGAATTCATCTTCTTTTGCTAAATAAATTCTTTCACCAATCTTGCTGGAAAGATTGTGCTTGCTATCATATGTCTCCACCATAATTAAAATGCTCGCCTACTTTGCCATGTGTTTTTCTACAACCGAATGCATAAACACTAGCCTTGTACTGAACCATACGCTCTGATAGCACTCGTTGAAGATAAAAACCAATGTTTGACAAAAATAAGAAAAAAAAAAAAAGAGTGCAAAAAAATAAAAGAATTGAAACACAAAGATTTACATGGTTCCGTAAGTTGTCTACGCCCATGGAGCAACAAAATTCTCTTCCACTAATCAGAAAAATACTATGTATGCATGGAGAATACAAGGGATTACAAGTTCTCTCTCAAACCCTAAAATATGGTCTTTCTCTCTCATTAACATCCACTCAAGGACTAAAGAACTATCCCTCTTCTTTCTGGATTTTTCCTTGCATACATTTCATGTGTATTCTCTCTCTTTTCAAGACAACTTGTATAAAAAGGAACCCAAAGGCCATCACGTGAGCCTCTATGTCATTCCTACATTCTAGGTTGGGAAAAGGTCTCTCATTCCCAATAGAAGTCACGTGATGCCTTTCCTTATTGTAATTAGATCTCCTATATCTATGGGTTCCATTGTACTGTACATCTCATGAAATTACCTCCCATAGAAGATTATGTTTGATCCCATTAATTTAGGAATACAAGATCAATTAGATCTCATTCACCGTTAGAAGTACAAGGTTTTAGAATTCTTTCATTCGGATACATGAAAATCACATGTTGTTTCTTTGGGGGGTGCTGCACATTTTGTCACTTTTATTTATGATTGTTCAAAAAAAAGTGTGGACTTATATTCTAAAAAAGAAATCAGATGCCTTCATTGTTTCCAAAAATTTAAGGCCTTGGTAGAAAATCAGAAAAGCAAAAGCATCAAGTGTCTAAAAATTGATAATGGGGGAGCATTTTGTTCTGGTGAGTTTAATAATTTTTATAATGAACATAGTATTGTTATGCAGTTGATAGTTCCTGTAACCCCTCAGCAAATGGTATTGCTGAGAGAATGAATTGCACCAACCAAAGTTTGGCAAAAAAGGGAAAGAAAAATAGTGCAAAAAATAAAAGAACAAAAACACAAATATTTACGTGGTTCGGCAAATTACCTACGTCCATAGGGCAGCAAAGTACTCTTCTACTAATCAGAAAAACACAATGCAAGTATGGAGAATACAAGAGATTACATGCTCTTGGACAATTTCATGTTCTTGGTCCTGACTACCATCTCACTAGTTCTCATGGGTGCATTCCACCTCAACAGCTTTAGCATCTGGTTCATCTTTATTTTTCTACATAGAATTTTTATTGAAAATAATATCTCGGCTAACTATAACCTTGTGGTCAGGAGGATCCCACAATATATACCCCTTTGTACCATCAACATAGCTAAGTAAAACACAAATTCTGGGATTTTTCATCCAACTTAGTTTTTTTTTTGTTGGAATCAAAGAATATGCATCATAGCCAAAAACACGAATGAAAGAATAATCAACAGGTTTATCTTTCGAAACCTCTTTTAGTGTCTTGTAGTCAATAGCATAACTAGGAGACCTATTGATTAGGAAACAAGCAGTACGAACAACACTGCTCTAACCTAGCAGCACTCAACATACACCTAACACGTTCCATAATGGTCATATTCATCCTCTCGGAAACACCAATTTGCTAAGGTGTTCAAAGAACACTCAACTACCTAGCAATACCATGCTCACTACAAAAATAATTAAATTCTCCATAACTTCTCCCCCATTATTAGTTCTTAGACATTTGATGCTCATGCTTTTTTTATTTTCTACCATTGACTTAAAGTTTAAGAAACAACTAAACGCATCTGATTTATTTTTCAGCATATAAACCCACTCTTTTATTAAAAAATCATAAATAACAGTGACAAAATATGCAGCACCCCCTATAGAAGCAATAGGTGATTCCCATGTGTCTGAATGAATCAATTCCAAAAATTTCGTATTTCTAGCGGCGGATAAAGCAAATCACAATTTGTTCTGCTTTCCAAATAAACATGACTCATAAAAATCTAAATTAAAAGATTTTAAACCAGGGATAAGGTTTTTATCGAGAAGTACCTTGAGTATGCGCTCACTCATATGACCCAAAAGTACGTGTCACATCATGATAGACTACACCTTTGCAATATCGGTCTCTCCCAAAATTGTTTCACCAACAAGCCTGTGCAAATTGCTTGCCTACTTTCCTTTCGCCACTACTAGTGCTCATTTTAAAATTTTCAAACATCTTTTTTTACCTGTAAACTTAAAACTTTGCTCATCTAATTTTCTCAAGGACAAGAGACTTCTTTTAAGACTCGAAACATGTCTGATACCTGGGATGGTGCAGATGTCTCCATTGAAAATCTTGATTCTTACATCTCCAACTCCCACTATTTTACATGAGTCATTATTTCTCATGCAAACAATATCTTCATTATATAGTTGGTACCTATAGAACTAATCCCTATGTGGAGTCATGTGAAGTGATGTACTTGAATCAAGTAGCCAATACTGCAAAACTTTCTCCCTATCCACTGACAAAACTTCTCCATCCTCAGAAAAGTCAACATATTCTAAAAGAAAATATGGGTATGGTGATTTGACTATCACCAAACCTAACAATCTCCACCTTGATAGCAAAATTACCATAATTGCCTTGGCAGCCTTTATTCTTAATTTCTTTCACTTGCCTACATTGTGGAATTTTCATAAACACTTTGCTTTCATATTTCGCCACCTCAAACCATCGATCCATCAAAGTTTGTCATTCATATTTTCCTTATTGCAAAACTTAGTCTTGTACACACCTTGTGTTGTGATACCAATTATAGGGTTCTTGGGAACCCCTAGCTTACGGAATCGGGAATCCCAAATACTGAAATCCCACCTAAGATCATGTACATGATTGACTAAACGTGAAGTAGATGAATATAATTATAAATCGAGTATGAAAAATAAATAAAACATAAAAAACACATCACCAAAACACACGATTTATGCGGTTCACACCTTAGGGCTATATCCACGGTTTCGGTAAGTATAAATCTACTAGCACAATGAAGATTACAATTTTGGGTTATAAGAGATAATACCTCTCTATAAACATGGGTAAAAAACCTTCACCGATCTCCCTTCTAAACCCACTCTCCCAACCAAACAATACCGCTGATCAACATCTTTCCCACTGCTATACCGCTATCGGAAAGAGCCCTTGAGAGCAACCGAAAGACTCTCTCTCCAGAAGTGAAAACTTAACTAACCCAAAATCTCAGGGGAATACCTCATCTTGGAGGTTATGTCTCTCTCTCTTGGAGACATCTAATTCTTGGAGATCTCTTCTCATAACCCCCAAAAGGTGACCCTCAAAAGGATGGGTAGAAGAAAATGAGTGTGGTGATTTAGCTATCACCAAACCTAACAAATAGAAGGTTTTTTGAGTATTTTTTGTTTTTTTTAAACCAATAGGCCATCTCAAACCCCCTTGTTGATCAATCCAGCTACAATTGAACCCTTTTAGCACCAAAAATCAGTATGTTGATTAAAACATACATTTGGGCAAGATTCTTCATAAAAATCTCTCATCGTTTTTAAGCACTTCTCACAATGCCTCATTAATTTCTCAACTAATTCATCTAAAATTTTATTCAAAATATAGGTCTTGGAGCTGACTAATAGAGCCATATAATAATTTTTTGCGTCAAAACAAATATTAAGAGTCCAAGACAACAAATTCTAAGGGATTTTCTAACCAAAAATTGAAAATCTCTCTCTCATTGTTTAGCCAGCTTCATTCGAATTTGTCACCAGTTTCTTATGACATTGATCTACGAAGCCCTAAGTTTATACCCTTTATGGACTATATTGGAAGCTTATCAACGACTTTAACAATAGAGAAGCAATAGTTGATCAGCAAGGCTAGTGCAGCCACGAGAAGAGATTTTGGTATCGAACAAGCCAGTTTCAAGATCGTGGTGCTAGGTCTGAAGATGCACCATCTGAGAGTCGCAGGGATGCCACTGCAACACCTATTAATGACCCAAATATTGTTGGTCCAAGTGCTAGAGTTCAGGGCAGCAGCTCAACTCTCCATTGTTTCAAGTGTGGGGATGTGGGTCACAAGGTAGGAGATTATAGGAAATCGAATAGTTGTCTAGATAAGAGCAAGCAACTCTTAATTGTGGATGAGAACCTAAATGATATTGATGGGTGTGATGATGATACAATTTATGATAATGAGCCAAAAGAGGAAGGTCTTGTCTATGGGTTGGAGAGTCCGTCGTTATTCGAAAGAGGCTACTAACGCTCAAGCAAGAAAATCAAGAGGATTGATTGAGGACCAATATTTTTCACATTTGTACCATTGGAGCAAAGGTGAACAAACTTATTATTGATAGTGGGAATTGTTACAATGTAATCTCACAAAATGCTGTCACAAAGCTTAAGCTCGACACAGAAAAGCATACCCAACCATACAAGCTCATTTGGTTCAAAAAGGGCAAAATGAGGTACGAGTTAAGGTACTTAACAACTTTAAGGTACTTAACAACTCAAAATCTATCTTTCTAAAATTAATCATTTGATGGCTTTTAGGTGAATCCCAAAATTTCATGTTAAAAAGAAAAAAGGAAAAGAAAAAAATAAAAAAGCTCCTAAATAGCAATTTTACTTGAGAAAGTAAATGGACAGTATGCTCCGACAAGGGCATAACATATACCCAAAAATAAATAACGTTATTTTGCATATCACACCTAAGTGCTTAGAAATTTGTAGTCTTTATCATTCTTCATTTTCTTTTATTTCTTTTTTGGAATCACCCGTCCACTGATACTAACACGATTTCTTGAATTCCATAGTTCATCAAGGAGCACTTTTCTCAAGGTTGTAAATTTATTGCACTCCATCGAGCGTACACTTTACACGCTTGCCCTTTAAAGGATAAACACGGAGCCCGGACGAAAATGGGTCACTCAACTATTTTTCCAATTGGTATATTAAATGGTGGACCCGGTTTCTATACCGCCAAGCCCGTATATGTGAAAATGTGGGCTTCTTAATAAAGATATTTATGAGATGAGTTTTAGGACTTAATTTTTTAAGACATGTAATCTGTAACATGGAGATTATGAATATGAAAAAAATAAATAAATTTTAACAATTAAAAATATCAATTCTAATAAAAAAACATTTGGACCTACATGAATCACATCCATCTTTGAGATGTATGCTTTGCACTTTCTAGACCAAAGTAGAAATGCATTCATCTTAAAGATGGATGCTTTATACATTTTGAACTGCATTTCTACATGCATCCATTTTAAAGATGGACGCTTTACACTTTTTGGACAGCATATGTAGACATGCATTCCAAAAACAATGTTCCTTAAATGGTGGACCACCAAAATGTAAGTTTATGCCCGCATGTGGATGGTGAGTAATAATGCATGGATAGAATGGGGACCACAACGTTCTGTACAATTAACATTTTCCTCTTAATTATTTTGGTCATATGCAAATCAGTTATAATGATGTGGGTCTTACAACATGATTGGCCATTAAATTGGGCAAGCGAAGACTAGTACTACCAATCGGACTTATCCATCTGCTTTATGCAAGCAGGTTTACAAATAAAAGACCGGATTGTATAATACGAGGTTATTTATCTTTTTGACAAGTAGGTTAAAATTACTTCTAAATGTCAAATTGGAATGCTTTAGATGCTTCATAAAGTTTGACATTTTTTTTTTTTAACTTTCGAAAACTTAGATTTATCATACTGGGTGTTCACCGTAACAAGAGATAATCAAGATGGGCTCGGTTTCCAATAGAGTCGAGCCCAGACGAATATGGCTCACTCAATTGTTTGACTTTCTAACTTGTATATTAAATCGTGGACCACCAAAATGTGTGTTTATGCGTGTTGTAATTGTGTATGCATGGATTGGGTACAAGTAAAATTTTCCTCTTAATTATTTTGGTCATATGTAAGTCAATAATTACGATGTGCGTCCTCCATTATGGCTGGCCATTGAACTGGGGAAGTGAAGACTTGCTCTACCAAGGCAGGATGGTGATCTATGAGGCTATTTATCTCTCTTACAAGGAGAGTAAAAGCATTTCTAGCCATTGGATGTTAAATTGGATGGCGTGGGATAACTCAAAAAATTTGAAAAAAAAAAATTGAACTTTGGTCTAGTCAATGGCATATGCTCTAAGCTACTCGAGTGAAATCTAAAAGATAAGAGTGGTTGTGACCTCCTTGTGGCAAAAGTAAATGCTCTCTTTTTATATTTTTCCTTAACGAAAAAAACTGTGTGGTTGTTAGATTTGGTGCTATCTAAAATCACCCATATAAAGAAATCTTATATTATGTGGGATTGGGATTGAGATTGATATTGATAAGTTTCTTAAATGAAATAGAAATCCAAAGTGATTATTATATCTCTTGGTTTTTGAGATATATGTAATATTTATAAAAAGTTTTCTATTTAGAGTGAATTCCTAACCTTATATATATGGGATAAAAGATGAAAGATATGTGTGCCTATTAAGGTCACTATATTGGAAGAGTGGGTTTCTTCTAGAGATAGAGGGGGGCAAAATCCTCATGTGCATGAAATGCAAGGTCTCCTCTTAGAGAGAAGAGAGCTTCCTATAGAGTGAAACTTTGGGATGATGCCTCTTGTAGACTCCTGAAGAATGAAGGGTTGGTTTCATGTAGAGAAGCGGTTCCTATTAAGATTTTGAGTGATTTTCCCGTTTAGTAATCTAAAGTTTCGGTTTTTCTCAAAGTTTTCTTTCTAGATAGTGGTTTAGTTATGGAATAAAGATGAGAGATCGGTGTCATTTGGGAGAGCATGTGTAAACTGATTATGCTCGACTTGGTTTTGTCGAGAGTTAAAGAAGTAACTCTATGCTAACTTTCATTAGCATAATGGATTTCAGTTTGCCGTACCCATAGATGTAGCCCTTATAGGATAAAAAACATAAAATCTGTGTGTTCTTGAATATCTATGTTTCGTACTTTGTTTCTCATACTTTATTCAACCCATCAGGTTTAGAGCTTCTGCGCACAATAAGTTGGTATCAGAGCTCAGATTGGGGTTGTTTATAAGGTGGTAAAGGTTTTGAATGTAAGGTTCAAGTTAAAGAAATTGATGGCAAATATTATTTTTCAGTAAGAATGATGAAAGAATTTATTGGGCAAATGATGATGAATTCGTAAAACTATCTGTTGGATGTTGGTAGGGTAAGCAGATGATTTTGTTATTAGGGTGGAGATTATTGGATTTGGTGTTATCCAAAATCACCCACATAAAAAAACCCCATATTATGTGGAATTGAAATTGATATTGATAAGTTTCTTAGAAGAAATAGCACTGCAAAAAGATTAAGATTCTTCGATATATTCTCTTGATTTTTGAGATATATGTAACATCTATAGAAAATCCAAAATTCTTATAAACCTATATAAAATATGGAAGATAGAATATTTTTGGGGCTGCAAACTTAATTTTTTAGATCCATGAGTTTGGAAGTCCAATATTTGTATCTCTGGAGTTTCAAATCCTCAATCCACCTCCAATATGGCCTTATGTCATCGCCTGAGTAATGGCCATCCCACAACCTTATTCCTTCAATACCCAGACTTAGTAGGGTACTAGGCGAGTTCCTGCCAAGTCCATGGCGAGTCATCTGGTAACCAGTTTTGAAGTGGAAAAACAGTAAGCAAATGGAGTTCTTTTTTTTATTATTTTATTATTTATTTACTTATTTAATTTTTTTTTGGGTTCAATAGTCAATTTCTTACCCCCACTTTGAGCAAAAGTTTCATTTGGGAGATTTTGTATTTAAAAATCTCATTGTTTTTTATCCCTAAAATCAAATCCATCTTTCACAATATATCACTAGTCAATTAAATCATCTGAAATTTTATCCAAAATGTTGGTATTGGAGCTCAATTAGGGCGTGTTTGTTTGACTTAATTTGTTAAAAGTTCCAAAATGTTGGTATTGGAGCTCAATTAGGGCGTGTTTGTTTGACTTAATTTGTTAAAAGTTCCGCATTTGACACGCAATAATTTTTATTTCTTTATGAGAGATATCTTCCAACAAAGTTTCTACTTTTTTATTAAAATATGAAAGTTAAAGTTCCTAGGGGTAGGGAATTAATCTTTCATAATGTTTTTGTCATTATTCAATCTTCACTATTAAATATTTACAACTTAATATATTATACAATATTTTGTTTATATATTAAATAATTTATTTAATATATAATATTAATTAATAAATAATAATTTATATAAATACTAGAATATATTATATTATATATTAGATAATATAAGCATAATATAAAAGAAAAATATACAATGAGGCCAATTATCTTAGGTACAAGGTAGTCACAATTGATCTTGACCATTGAATGTGAAATTAGATGGTTATATTTATTCCATTGAGCAAGCTCAAGCTTCAAAAGAAATTTTCTCAAACTTTGTGACATGCCCAAGCTATCAAATTCCATATCGGATGGTTATAAGTACTTGTGACCTCCTTAAATTAAAGGTAAATGGTCTCATTGTATGCAATCCCTAATATATATAATATTAGTATTATTAATATCATATAATATAATATTATTATAACATAATATTATATAATATCTTATTTTATAGTATTATATTATATAGTTATATTTATTTTATTCATGTAATTTGTATTATATATATATTCTTTTATATTATATATCATATATGGGAAAAGTTTGCATAGAGCCTAGGCTCTAAACAATCAAATTAGAGCCTTCATCAAAAATTTCACCAGCAGAAGTTGTTTTGATGCTCAAATATCTTCAAAATAATCGTCTCGACCTCAAGATGCATGGACTTGAGAAAAGAAATGGATTTTAATTTTTGTAAATAGCGCATCCTCTAATACAATTTTTTACCTTTTTTTGAAGTTCTAACATTTATAATTACAGATGAAAATATATTTTAAGGTTAGTAAAAAATTTCTAATATTGAAGCCACATTTCTTGACACTATTTGAAAGTAGGCTCAAATTTGATTGTAGAGCCTCGGCTTTATACAAACCGCACCCTATATATATATATGGAAAAAGCTTGGGTGAGCCAACTAGCTCACAGAATAGTATATATATATATATATATATATATATATATATATATATATATATATATATATATATATATATATATATATATATATGGAAAACGCTTGGGTGAGCCCATTTGATGCTCATGCTTTTTTTATTTTCTACCAATGACTTAAATTTTAAGAAACAACTAAACATATCTAATTTCTTTTTCAGCATATAAAACCACTCTTTTCTTAAAAAATCATAAATAACAGTGACAAAATATGCAGCACCCCCCCATAGAAACAATAGGTGATTCCCATGTGTCTAAATGACTCAATTCCAAAAAATCCGTACTTCTAACTATGAATAAAGCAAATCACAATTTGTTCTGCTTTCCATATGACCTAAAAGAGCCCTTGAGAGCAACCGAAAGACTCTCTCCCCAGAAGTGGAAACTTAACTAACCCATATTCTCAGGGGAATACCTCATCTTGGAGGTTATGTCTCTCTATCTTGAAGACACATCCAATTCTTGGAGATCGATTCCCATAACCCCCAAAGGGTGACCCTCAAAAGGATGGGTAGAAGAATATGAGTGTGGTGATTTAGCTCTCACCAAACCTAACAAACATTAGGTTTTTTTTAGTAATTTTTGTTTTTTTTAAACCAATAGGCCATCTCAAACCCCCTTGTTGATCCAGCTACAATCAAACCCTTTTAGCACCAAAAATCATTATTTTGATTAAAAGTTACATTTGGGCGAGATTTTTCATAAAAATCTCCCATCGTTTTTAAGCACTTTTCGCAATGCCTCTCTAATTTCTCAACTAATTCATCTAAAATTTTATTCAGAATATCGGTCCTGGAGCTGACTAATAAAGCCGTATAATAATTTTTTGCATCGAAAACCAAAATTAAGAGTCCAAGACAACAAATTCTAAGGGATTTTCTAACCAAAAATTGAAAATCTCCCTCTCATTGTTTAGCCAGCTTCATTCGAATTTGTCACCAGTTTCCTATGACAATGATCTACGAAGCCCTAACATTTCACTCGAATCAAAACAAGCAGTCTCCTAAGATCTATTTTTGGTTCTTTGAGCCATGTTTTGGAAATTTTATTCTTGAAGTGTTATATTATATTATATATTAGATAATATCTGCATAATATAAAAGAAAAATATACAATGAGACCAATTATCTTTGGTACAAGGTAGTCACAATTGATCTTGACCATTGAATGTGAATTAGATGGCTATATTTATTCCATTGAGCAAGCTCAAGCTTCAAAAGAAATTTTTTCAAACTTTGTGACATACCTAAGCTATCAAATTCCATATCAGATGGTTATAAGTACTTGTGTTAAAAGTAAATTGTCTCATTGTATGCAATCCCTAATATATATATAATATTAGTATTATTAATATCATATAATATAATATTATTATAACATAATATTATACAATATCTTATTTTATAGTATTATATTATATTATATATTATATAGTTATATTTATTTTATTCATGTAATTTTTATTATATAGTACATATTCTTTTATATTATATATAATATATATGGAAAAAGTTTGCATAGAGCCTAGGCTCTAAACAATCAAATTAGAGCCTTCCTCAAAAATTTCACTAGCAGAAGTTGTTTTGATGCTCAAATATCTTCAAATTGATCGTCTCGACCTCAAGATGCATGGACTTGAGAAAAAAAATGGATTTTAATTTTTGGATATAGCGCAAATTGTAATGCAATTTTTAACCTGTTTTTGAAGTTTTAACTTTTATAATTAAAAATGAAAATATATTTTAAGGTTGGTCAAAAATTTCTAATATTGAAATCACATTTCTTGACACTATTTGAAGGTAGGCTCAAATTTGATTGTTTAGAGCATTGGTTTAAAAAACAGATCGGTGACCTGGATCGGGCTCCCAAAAAACTGATTCGGATCGGCGAATCGGCGATCCGGATCGAGAATCGGGTGAATCGGTCAGAATAAAGCTTCAAAAAAATCCGAAAAAATTATTAAAATTCATTATAAATATTGTTTTTTAGGATTTCAATAAGAAATGAGGGTACTCCATTAAGATTTTTTATGTTTTTGAATGAATATGCAAATATTGATATGTTCTTTCCCTGCATGAACCGCCATTCAGCATTTAATTTACATCACACAAAAGGATAAACATAGAATTATCATGGAATAAGTATATCAACATACATGGACTACAACAGTCATTCCAACTAAAAAATCCATGAACAACAAATAAAAAAAATACAGTTTTGCATTAAAAATATAATAACATGCATTTTTTTGCATAAATAATCCATCAACATACAATTTTTTCAACAAAAACTTTAACAATAAAAATTTAAAATATGGTTTAATACCTCATGATAATTAAAACCTTGTCACGATTTTCACATCTTTTCAGAAAATCATCATTTTTCAAAAAATTCGATCATGGAAAAAAAAAAAAAAAAATTACAGCAAACTCAAACAATAAAAATTAAAAATTGGGTTTAATACATCATGATAATCAAAACTTTATCATGATTTTCACATCTTTTCGGAAAATCATCATTTTTCAAAAAATTCGATCATGGATAAAAAGAAATAAAAAAAAAAAAGTACAGCAAATTTTCAAAAAATTCGATCATGGATAACAAAAAAAAATTCGATCATGGATTAAAAAAAAAATTAACAAATTTTCAAAAAGTTCGATCATGGATTAAAAAAAAAAATCACAAATTTTCAAAAAATTCGATCATGGATTACAAAAATAAATTCGATCATGGATTTAAAAAAAAAATCACAAATTTTCAAAAAATTCAATCATGGATTACAAAAAATTCGATCATGGATTACAAAAAATTTGATCATGGATTACAAAAAATTCGATCATGGATTACATAAAATTCGATCATGGCTTACATAAAATTCGATCATGGATTACAAAAAAAAAAAAACATAAAAAAACAAAAAATTCGATCGTGGATTACAAAAACAGAAAAAAACAATTCGATCATGGATTACAAAAAATTCAATCATGGGTTACAAAAAAAAACAAAAAAACAAAAAATTCGATCATGGATTACAAGAAAAAAAAACAAACATTTCGATCATGGATTACAAAAAAGTCGATCATGGATTACAGAAAATTCTATCATGGATTACAAAAAATTCGATCGTGGATTACATAAAATTCGATCATGGATTACAAAACAAAAAAACAAAAAAACAAAAAATTCGATCGTGGATTACAAAAAAAGAAAAAAACAATTAGATCATGGATTACAAAAAATTCAATCATTGATTACAAAAAACTCTATCATGGGTTACATAAAAAACAAAAAAAAAAAAATTCGATCATGGATTACAAAAAAAAAAACAAACATTTCGATCATGGATTACAAAAAAAAAAACAAACATTTCGATCATGGATTACAAAACATTCGATCATGGATTACAAAAAATTCTATCATGGGTTACAAAAATAAAAAATAAAAAATAAAATTTGATCATGGATTACAAGAAAAAAAAACAAACATTTCGATCATGGATTACAAAAAATTCGATCACGGATTACAAAAAATTCTATCATGGGTTACAAAAAAAAAAAAAGAACAAAAAATTCGATCATAGATTACAAAAAAAAAAAAAAAACAATTCCATCATGGATTACAAAAAAATCGATCAAGTATTACAAAACAATCGATCATGGATTACAAAAAAAAAAAAAAAAAGAATTATGTTCTTCACAGAGCCATTTTACATAAGCCATTTTAACTCAAAAATCCACCTCTAAGTGAATAAATTACATCCAATTGAGTATATTTTCTGATAAACAACAATAGGAATCAAAACCCTAAATTTTTAACACATTATTTCTAATATATCATGAAAACAAAATCAAAAGGCGGAAAAAAAAAAAAAAAAAACAGCGGAATTTTGGTTCCGCAGACATCTCAGTGTTCATCTCAAATTTCATACTGTAATTGACCAAATTACGTAAAATTGAAAATTTTAAATCATACTAGACACAATAAAGATTAAAAACCCTAATTATTGAACTCATTATGTTCAAAATATGCCGTGAAATAAATCAAATAGCGGAAAAAAAAAAAAACCCAAACTTCTTACCTGATTTTGTGAACCGAAGCCTTCAATCTCCAAAAAACTCTGTTTTTCTCAACGATTATCACAAATTAGTAACAAAAGGTTTTGATTCACAGCTTTACGATCAAAATGCCTACGAAATTTAAAAGATTCATGCCCTATTTGGCATGAAACTTTCAGAAAAGGCGGAAACCCTAAAAAAGCAAGTTTCGTGATCCAAAAACACCAAATTTTTCAACCATTTAATCCTTGAAAAAGCTGAATAAAGCTATTTACAGCTAGCAAATTAGATCACATGCCAAAAAAAACAAGAAAAATGATCAAAAAATGACAAATTTCAATGAATCCCGTGAAGAACACTGTGCAACCCGTGTTCTTCACGGACTCGCCGATTCCGCACAGTGACTCGGCGAGTCACTGTGCAGAATCGTCCGGTTCTCTCTAGATCCGGACGATTCCCGATTTTTTAGCCGATACGATTCCCGATTTTTTAGCCGATTTTCTAGAAAAAAATAAAAAATAAAACACTACTGGACAATCGTAACGGTTCGATTAACTTTGGACAGTGATGAGGGTAGACGAAATCACTATTTATTTTCGCCTACATGCATTTTGTAGTGTCTTCATATATATATATATAATATTTTTTTGATATTTTTCATAGATTCATTTATTGTTTATGAACACACATTCCAAATTTTAGGTCATTCCAATTTGTAGAAAAAAAACAAAAAATGAAATACTACCGGACAACCGTGACAATGCGATGAATTTTGACGGTGATGAAGGTAGGCGAAATCATTGTTCATTTTTGCCTATATGGACGATAATATAAAACATCTATAGGCGAAAATGAACCGTGATTTTTTCTACCTTCATCATCGTCCAAAGTTCATCGCACGGTCACGATTGTCTGGTAGTGTTTTATAGTTCATTTTTTTTCTACAAATCAGAATGATATGAAATTTGGAGCGTGCGTACATCTTAGTGAGTCACACCTAATAAAAATATATAAAAAAATAATTCGTGAAAGCAAAATTAACCAAAATACCCATAAAACGTTTCGGTGGTATTTTGGTCAATTTATTTCATGTTGATATTTTTCATAGATTTACTTAGGTTTTGTGAACACGCGCACCAAATTTCATATTATTCCGATTTTTAGAAAAAAATAAATAATAAAACACTATCGGACAATCGTAACGGTTCGATTAACTTTGGACGGTGATGAGGGTAGACGAAATCACTATTCATTTTCGCCTACATGCATTTTGTAGTATCTTCATATATATATATATATGGAGTGGATTCTGTATGCCTACTCGCGGACTGCTACCGTAAACGTCAATGGCCCAGATTGAATCTGAATCGATCTGACGATCACGGATGTCCAGTAGTGTTTGAATTTTAACTTAAGAATAGGAGGTGCGTAGGGATAATTAGGTGGGCATATTTAGTGCATGAATTGATATTGATCAATTGGTTGGTTAGTTTATGAGTGTAAATAGGATAAGATTAAATCTAAGGAGAATTTAGCTTTTCAACAATAGGAAAGCTATGGTTAAAACGTGACTTTGGATAAAACGTTGCTATGAAACAAATCATTTTAGTACATGACGTCAAGAGATAGGGATGAGAAAGAAAATAGGTTAAGAGAGAGAAAATAGGGAGGAGAGATAAAATATGAAAGTGTTTATATTCTTTTTAATCTATTTAATGGGGGATATCCCTTCATTGTAAATCAGTAAATGAGTTAATAAAATGGTCGTGTGAAGAGATTTAGTCTTATGGAGCGATTGTTTTGGGGTGGATTCCCTTGCAGACCTTTACGAGATGGTATATTCTCTCACAATTTCTTGTTTTTATTGTTATTTTTTATAGTGTTATTTTCTCCCTGCATCAATGGCCTTCGCCCCGTAAACAGCTATGAACACAAATAGCATAAGAACCACTCTAAACCCACCCATCCTATTTCCTCACACACACAAATACAAAGAGAGAGAGAGTGTGATAGGATAGTACAATTTGGATCTTTGTGTTGGAGGGTTGGGGTTTATATAGGGAAGGGAGGAAGCAGTTGGGTGGCTTTGCCTTTGTTTCATGCAAAGCATGTAGAATATGTGGATGTCTGAGTTTTGATCATTTCGATCTCGAGATCTGTGGATGTTAAGATATATATATATATATATATATATATATCTTAAAATCTATGTGTAGTTCACATCTATATTTATACATAAAACAAGTTATGTCATACAACATTATTAAAACCTCTAAAAAATAAAAATAATTAAATTTTAATACTCCAAAAAATGTTACTTTGTGAATTTAAATTTTATTCATCAAAATTTCTTATAGATCAATCCAATGTTGCATCGTAACAATATGGAAAAAAGCAACAAAGTATTAGCTAATTATTAATTCAAAATATAATACCCTTATTGTGTGGTTATTGAAAAGAGTCATAATCATTCATAAAAAATACAAGCTTTCAAAACTAATAAAAGTCAATTGCTAACACATGATAAGGTACAATATAATTCATGCTATTAATGATAAAAGAAATGGACCATTAGAAATCTTATATGACACAAGGTAAAATTAGAATGGACAAGAGTAGTTGAAGAAGAGAGATGAATATAAGTGGTTCATAGCTTGGAGCGGGACAAACCAATGGTCAACAGGCTTCGAGAGGGATAAACCAGTGGTCCACAGTTTGTAAAGGGAGAAACTAGATGAGGATGGAGAAACCTTAAAAAGTTTCATAGTAGTTGAAATAAATTATATTTTTTATTTATAGTGCCAATGAGTTATGAAAACCCTACTTTAACAAATAAAAATATATTTTATTTTTTATTTTTATTTTAAACTACTTATTTTGTTCTAAAATATTTGTTACTTTTAAAATAAAATATTATTCAATGAATAATGAAAGCTTCTAAAAAGAGAACTGTCACTTTTTTAAAAAAAAGGTGTCTAAAAATGGATACGGTAATAGACACTTAATAGAGTTGTTGTATGCATATCCAAGAGTGTCGATATGCCTGTCGACCCATGATCAAACCCCAGGTTACGGGTGTCTATGTTCAATGTGCTATACTAAACTAAGAATTTACCATTCCATCTGCATATAGAAAAGGCTGTCTAATAATGTTAACTTAAAATGTTCATTTAAATTCTAAAATGAAACTAAAGCCCGGAAGACAAATTAAACGAGCCAAATTCACTTCAAATTGAGATTATTTATTTATTTATTCAGTGATAAATCACAAGATACTTTGCTAATTAAATACGACTGCAATTTTTTCAATAGAACACCTCAACTTAATCAATTAAATTGTTACCCAAAAAGATTACATCTGAGAAAAGAACGAGAAAAGTACGTAGTGGGCTCATTGCTTAGTGTACCATGTTTGTTACTCAACTTTTTCCTTCTTTTCTTTTCTTTTGCTTTTTTTTTACATTCTTCAAGTTCATCCAAATTTTGGTTCTTTTCATTTCTTTTTATTTGTTTAATTTTTTTTTTCCATTCTTCAAGTTCATCCAAATTTTGGTTCGTTCTCCATCTTCTCTCTATGTATTATTTCTCTAGCATTTCGGTTTGCTTTTTTCCAACAGAAAATGTAAAAGGGGATGAGACCCCCATATTCATAAATTATCAGGAACAATGGTAAAACACTGTAAAAACAATTTATCCATTGTTTGCAGGCTATAAATACTTTGTATTCCAGCACCAAACTAAATTACCATATTTGAAAAATAAGAATCCCTATTTTCTGTTTTTCCTATCTCCTAAAGAAGAACTTTCTACCTGCTTATGAAAACTTACCAAAGTTGGGATTGGTTTCCATGCCGTTCGCCCCGTAATCACAAACACCAATGAACACAAATAGAAGCATCACAACAACTCTAAACCCACCCATTCTGTTTCCTGACACACACACACACACAAGAAACAGGATTTGCAACTTTGTATTGGAGGGTTGGGCCTTTATAGAGGGAAGCGAGGGCGCGTTGGGTGCCTTTCCCTGTGTGTTTTTTTTTTTTTTTTGGCAAGGCTTGTGGATATATGTGGAAATGTTGCTTTTGGAGTACATTTCCTTATCTTAAACTGTGGACTTGCGTGGTTAGGTTCTATGAATGCCAATGCCATTTATTTTTAATTATTGCTGTCGTCTATTTTATATATATATATATATATATATATGGTAAGCTTTTTATGCTTCCCACTAACGTCAATTTTAGTTGCATTATAATTTTATAATATAAGGTTGATGTCTTATATAAATTTTTTTTCCATATAAAAAAAAGGGTCTCAAAGAACAATGCTCAATCAAAATGTTTATTTAAATTCTAAAATGAAAATAAGGACATGCAGACAAAATCGAATTGGCAAAATTCACTTCAAAATGAGACAACTTATTCATTTATTTAGAGATCAATCTTAGGGTGCCTATGGATAATTTGTTAAATACATATGATCGCAGTTTTTTCAATAAAATACCTGTATTTAATTTATTACATTTTTTCTTAGAAAAATAACATCTAAACAAAGAAAAGAAAAATAATATACATAATGGATTTGCGGCCTAATTTACCATGCTTGACCACATGAGGGGCGGTGCGTAACCGTCAATGCGTTGATGTCATGTTGAGACTGATAAAAAATATTTAAAAATCACAAAGATGCCTTAAGATAATACTCTTATGTGATTTTAATGCTTATAATTTGTATTTATGTTGAAAATATCCTACAGTTTTGATTGAAATAAGGACAGAGTCCCCATTTGATCAGCAGTTTGATGCATAGTAGTGAGTTTCTCCTCAAATATGTTATATATAAACATTAGGGGTGGGAATCCGGTCGCGTTAAGCAGCTGACAAGCAGGTTGACCCGAACTTGGTATGGGTCTAGGTATGGGTCCCAGTAGGTTAGGTCCATATCTGACTTGGATCCTATCTGGTTGGGTCGGGTTGAGGTTGTCCATTTCTGACTTGGACCCAATACATATTTCAAATAAATTCCTTATTTTAATTTTTTATAATTTTTAATTCTTTTTTAAAGAAAAAGTTTGCATAAGGTTGCAACTATATACTGTTGAGAAAAGGTGCATCTCAAAAATCGTGCAGTGGAGAGTGTTCCCATATAGGAGAACCCTCCTACGGATCATCTTGACCTTGAGATGAAAGGACATGAAGAAAAAAAATGAATTCCAAGTTAAAAAAATAGTACATCTAGTAAAAAGTCATCTGGAGAGTCTCTTTTCAAGATTTTCAAGTGTTTATTAATCTGCTCGATCTGTACTAATTTTTAAATTTTAAATTTTCTAACTGATGTTAAAAGGAGCTTTTGAAGCCAAAATAAGATTTTCGATACCAAAATGATATCTCTAAGTAAATTTTATAGGTGCACCTAAGCTCTACAGTATAAGGAGGCAACCTTATACAAACCTCACCTTTTTTTTTAATATTCTCAAGTTTGAACATCAAAACTCAGGATACTCGAGCTCGCCACTGTGGTAAGCCCATCTTACTCTGGCAAGTCTAGGTTGACTCGCATGAGTAGTTAGACATTATCCTACAATCTCTGGCATCCATTGCCCTAAAAAAAATAATAGGAATTTTATTTATCCCAAAATCTGACCAAAAGACTCTGAAGGAAAATTGTTTGGCGCATCATAGTCCGCACCTATTACAAAGCTACACCAAATTTAGGTCCCGTAAATAATAGTCTTCCAAAAAAAAGTAAAATCAAAGGTTCATGTATTTTCTCCAAAAAATATCATTTTTTGTTTTAAAAATTTATTTATTTTTATAGATTAATAATCTGCATGTTAAAAATTATATATTCCCTACAAATTAGGACCAACTTCTATCTCAAAAATAAATCATTAACGGGCATGCATTTCTACATGTGAGTCCGTGGAGTCATCCAAGCCGTGTCCTAGATAGAAAAGCTGAAGTAAATAAAAAGGAAAAAAAAAACATTACTAGATTGTACCAAATGGAATGTCCTCGCCGTATGCTCGTTTACTTCAACTTTAACAACTTACCCTTTTTTTTCTCTCTTACTTTGTAGTTCACTGTCATAAGGCCATTTTTGAAAATAGTACATTTTGTAATGCATTTTTGGATGGTCAATTTTCAAGGTTTTTATGTTTTGACAGTTGCTCGACCTACATTATTTTTGAAGTTTTAAATTTTATAATTAAAGATGAAAATATATTTGAGGGCTATCACACAGATTTCTAGTATTGAGACCATATTTCTCGATACTATTTGAAGGTTTGCTGTAATTTGATTGTTTAGAGCCTCGGCTCTATATAAACCGCACCGTCATTATCTTTTATACTGAAGGTCACAATGTGGTTTAGATAATGGTCTCTTTGTGACAGCTTCCTTAGTGCTTTTCCTCTCTCCATTGTAGTTATTGTCATTTCCCCTCTCTCTCTCTCTCTTCATTTTTTATCACTAAGCAAATGTGATGCGGTAAACATCTCTCGCTCTCTCTTTCTCTATAGCCATCATGATTGGGAGTGATTTACGTTGGGAGATTAAAATTTTAGTTAAAATGCCAAATGCTCCACTTATATAAAAAAATTACAAAGAAAGTCGATCAACTTGTTATTTATTTATTTATTTATTTATTTATTTATTTATTTATTTATTTTTTTAAATTACTCCTCGATCAACTCGAATTTTGAATTTTTTTTTTAGTTAATAAGGCACTGCTTTCAAGTTTAGGGCACTTCCCTCTTAACGAAAAAATTAAAATAAAAAATAAAATTTGGGCTGACTCAATGACAATTTAAAAAAAAAAGCCAGTTGACCTCTCTTCTTTGTAATTTCTGTCTATAAAAAGAGTATTTTGTATTTTACCTAAAATTTTTGGATTCATACATAGATCACTCCATGATTGATTCAACTCGTTTTACACATTTCAGAGCACAACCGAATTTGAAAGATGGCAGTTTTCTTGATGGATCCAGAAGGTCTAAACGGCGATGGTGTGTTCAAAATGGATGTCATTTCTCAATTTGAATAATTAATAGCCAAATTTTTGTATTCCTCATAGACAATTTTGTATAGCCGAATACGCTTGTACATCAATTAGGATAGCTAGTAAGGGAAAAGTTGTTGGTGAGCCAGCTGATTCACCAAACACCTCATTAAGATGGATGTTGTAAAACACCCAGCTTCTAAAATAAATATAAATATGGATGGTGTAGAAAAATCTATAAAGGAATCACTTTTTAACTGTTGAAAATTTTATTATTATTATTATTATTATTTCATACTCATGATCACATCATTTTGGATTAAAAATCCATCTTTAAGATAGATTTGAGAGGGGGCCAGCATATGCATCCCCCAATAGAAGTCATATAAGGAGACACAATGTAATAGTGGCAAGGTTCCATAGCAGAATTACATTTTCTTTTATTGTGGTCACCTTTCCATTGATTCATATAGATGGTATTTCTTAGCTGATGGATCTTCACATCAAATGTGGATGGCTTTCGATCTCTTTGAAACGGGACAATATGGTATGGGATCAGTAAAAGATGCAGCCATTTTTGGTAGGTTTCCCGGTCCGTACACTGACAGGTTTCGCACCAGTAGGAGCAGTGGAATCAAACTGGGGGCAGTGACGCGGTGCACATGCCTCCATTGCAGCAAGGTATGTACTTTTCACCCGCACAACGAGAAACCGTGGAGAACAAAATCGGGTTAAAACCAAAGTGGGAAATATATATGCACGTAAGTACTCCCCAATGAAACGTAATTTTTATTATACAAGTTATTTTTGTGTAATGAACTCACAATCATTATCGATAATTAAATATAAATCCAGGTGGCTATGAGAGTGTCATTCACTGGACAAAATTCAAAATAAAATTTCTTGAACAATGTCATATACGTTAAGTTATTGGATTCCATATTTGATGCTAAATTTGATTGTGACCTTGTTGTACCGAAAATGAATAGACTTGTAGTATACAATCTCATTATATAAAAGGTCAACTTTCTATGCTTGCCTGCCTGTAGTATAAAACTTCTACACCCCTATCCAACTGTCCATTCTAAATGGACAGCTTAGATGGCCCCAATCACAATGTCACCAACTATACCATTTTATTTGTAATTTTTTTTATACAAAACATTTTTTACAGCAAAATTTGGGTCTATCTTTTATTGAACACACATCTATAAAAATATAAAAAAAATATTTCCAATAAAAAAAAATAACTGAAATACCCCTTAAAGATTGAGGGGCATTTTTATCATTGTATTTTATCGATAATATTTTTTAATATTTTATTTAGGTGTGCTCCATTGAGGTGATGGCATATACCAAATTTCATAGGTATATAGTCAGTAGAAAAAAATTAAAAATAAAATACTCCGAGGCTATGAATCTAGATTAAATGGTTGGTGGCTCACTTGATCTAAATTGAACGGCTGGATGAAGGGAGAAGTATATATCTTTTATGCTATATGGGAAGCATAAAAACCTTTTCCTTATATAGCCCTCAAAGAAAAACAATGTTATCAAAAACAAAAGAAATACTTATCAATCCTTCATCTTTTTTAATTTTCTTTTGCTTGATTTGGATCATTAATCAGGTCGATCTGAAACGAAATTGGTCGGTTGCAATCCACCCTATCGATCCGTACTTTCAAATGTAGAAACGAAAGCAATCCACGAAAAACAAGAAAGAATAAACAAACAAAAAAAAAAGATACAATCAACCACAACGTGAAGATATACGTAGTTTGGCAACGTGCTTACGTCCACGGGCGATTAGAACTTCCTTACTAGCTATGGAGAATAGGGTACTAGTGTCCCTAGTAATGTAAAAAAACAGATGGCGACAATTCTTAATGCTAACAAAGTTAAAAAACTTTCCAAACATAGGATGAATGAGGAGATAGCTAGTTTATATACACCATCAAGCAGGAATGATATATAAGAGCAATATAATAATGACCTAGAAGAGCAATATAAGAATGAGCTGGACATGGCCACAATATTGAGTTTACATAAACAATATCAGAGGGAACGTGGGTTTAGAATGCCCGGTGGGTCTAGCTCAGACATGCATGGTGGGCCTAGCTCAGATATGCATGGTGGGCCTAGCTCAGATATGCATGGCAGGCCCAGCTCGAGCATGTATGGCGAGCCCAGCTCAAATATGTATGGAGGGGTTGGTAGCAATATGTATCAAGGAGAATCAGTTGTTGAAGAAATAATTTCTAGGTTACCTAGGAGTGCTAGTATTGAAGGTCACGATCGTAAAGACTTATTTCTCTCAAAGCCTAAGTCACAACAGATGACCCTAAAAAGCATGATTAAAGGTATAAGAAACATGTTAGGGAGATATGTTGGTAAATGGTTCTACGATAAAGGGATTCCCTTTGATGCAGCCAATAGCCCATATTTTCCACCTATGGTCAGTGCAATCCTGAGAGTCGGGCCAGGGGTAAAACCCTCGACGGCATTTGAGCTCAGTGGGCCAATATTAGATGAAGAGGTGGAGGAAGTTAAAAAGTGGATTGAAGAATATAAACAGAGTTGGCCAAGGACAGGCATTACTCTCATGAGTGATGGTTGGTTGAATAAAGTTAGCAAAAACTTCTTGGGCTATTCCCCAAAAGGTACAGCTTTTTTGTATAGAAAAGACGTATCAGGGACGAAAAAAGATGCAAACTTCTACGTACAACTATATGATCAGATAGTGGAGGAGGTGGGAGATAAGCATGTGGTCCAGTTTATTACGGACAATGCGCGTGCATGTGTTACTGCGGGCAGCAAGTTGATGGATGAGAGGAAGCATCTAGTATAGACCCGTGTGCTGCAAACATCATCGATCTTATGTTAGAGGAGATCGGTGAGATCAAAATTGTGAAGGAGACTCTAGAGGAAGCCAGGTTGGTGTCGAGATTTATATACAACCACTCTAAAATTTTATTTCTGTTTAGAGAACACTCTAAGAAAAAAGAGATAACAGGCTTGCCATAACCCGCTTTGCGACTGATTACTTAGCTGTGGACTCCATTCGAGAATCTGAAGGTGCATTAAAGAGATTGTTTACCTGTGAAGAGTGGTTAAATGACCGTCTCTCGAAGTCCAGTACCGGTATAAAAGTGAACAATATAGTCTCAAATAGGCGGTTCTGGTCTCGACGTCCCAATGTTGTGAGGCCACTGCCCCTTTGATCACGGTGTTAAGAATGGTGGATGCTGACAAAAAATCTACCATGGGTATCCTTTATGAAGGTATTGAGAGGGCGAAATCAGCTATTGGGGAGAAGTGTAATTTTGCTAGCAACGTGATCGAGATTATAAAAAGGAGGTGGAACACCAAATTTGGACGTCCAATTCATTATGCTGGTAAATATATATTTATATCATTACAATGTTTCAGTTTAAATCATTTTTTTATGAAATTGTAAATGACATTTTTCTACCTATATATTTTTTAGGTTACTACTTCAACCCAAAATTTTTCTATTTGACACTTGAACACTAAAACGTAATATATTTGTTTTAGCTTGCTATGTATAGGGATGCTATAGGATCCCTCGGAACTAGACTTGCTAGGAATTCTCGAACTATGACGGATCTAGGTTATCCCCTCGCTAATATTTTATTCATTCATATATTTAATCTTATGAATTGTTCTTGCCCTTACAATGCTTTTTGGATTTTAATCCAGCTGAATGGTGGGAGATATATGGTACTGATGCACCTCACCTAAAGAGGATAGCAATCAAGGTGCTCTCCCACACATGTTCTGCTACTGGCTGTGAGCGAAACTGGAGTACGTTCTAATGGTTGCACACTACTAGAAGGAATCAACTCGCTTTTGAGAAGCTTCATAAACTAGTCTACGTTCATTATAATTTAAACCTCAGAGAGCGACAAATAAGAAGGAAGCTTGAAGACTATGGGTCGATAGACTTAGACACAATATTTGTCACAAACACAGCAGACCAATGGGTAGTAGAAGAGGAGGAGCCAGTGTTGCACAAGAGAGAGTTCCTTGAGGCTATCGGTGATGAAGATCTTGAAGAAAGTTATGAGCAGCATGAAAGAGGAAGCACCCAGCCAACGTATCCACAATTCGTCGGTGATATTGCCCTTAATGAGGGAGAGTGGGAAGGGGGACTCAGAGAAAATGAGAGAGATGATGATTCTGAGGCCACCCTATCCCAGCCATATTATTTACATATCGAGTCCCAACAGCAACAGTGTAGGGATGAGCCTGACAGTGCAAGTAAGCATGAAGGATGGACAAGCTTCGAGGATTTTGGATTGCGAACACAACAAAGCACTAACACTCAGGGATTTGGTAATAGTCAGACGCCTGCTAATATCGATGATTCGTTTTTAGATCGAATCAATGAATTGTCAAACGAATTTAATCAATGGCACCAGCGTGACCAAGAAGAACAACAACGTCGTCTATCATTTTATTTTTAGATCGTATGTTACTAATTTTATGCTTTATTGTAGTCCATGTATGTTGATATACTTTTTCCATGATAATTCTATGTTTATCCTTTTGTGTGATGTAAATTAAATGCTGAATGGCGGTTCATGCAGGGAAAGAACATATCAATATTCGCATATTCATTCAAAAACATGAAAATTCTTAATGGACTACCCTCATTTCTTATTGAATTCCTAAAAAACAATATTTATAATGAATTTTAATAATTTTTTCGGATTTTTTTGAAGCTTTATTCTGATTGATTCACCCGATTCCCGATCCGGATCGCCGATTCGTCGATCCGATTCGGTTTTTTGGGTGCCCCGATCCGAGTCGCCGATTCGTTTTTTAAACCATTGGTTTTAAGTCCTTAGCAACTCTAAACTCAACTTTTGTAAAAAATAGCAATACAATAACTAAAAAATCAATCTATTTTTATAGCAAATTCTCTTGCGAAATTTTAAACTGAAGCCCAAAATTCTCTTGTTCAAAAGATTCGCTTTAAGCATCTATTTTTCTTGTAAGAGGAAGTGTACAATTCGCTGCCGTGAAGATGGGCAGACAGATTGTGGGGTGCACTCTTGTGGATGTAAACGTGCATTCATGCCCGCATGTTAATTGTGCCAAGCTGGGCATGTGTAGATTAGGGGTCACAACTTTGTTGATGCATTTGACATTTTTCTCTCAATTATTTTATGGTCCCATCTTAGCCAATATGGTTGGCTTTTAAATTTTTTTGTTTGGGATTATATACCATGACTATTCGTCCATTTATTTAGATGGATTTTATTATCAGATTGTATACTACAATACGGTTTATCTTTTTTTCATAAAGATCACAATTACTACTAGCCATTAGATGTCAAATTGGATAGCATGGAGTGTCACAAAGTTAGAAGATTATTATTATTATTATTATTTCCAACTTTGAGTCTAGTTAATAATACACTCGCAAGTTATTACTACCCCATTTGAAATATGTCCGATAAAAATGATTGTGACCTGTTAAAATAAATAGTCTCTTTGTATATTTTCATTTATTTATACTGGTGGATTGCCATTCATATCAGATTTAGATGGTTTTCAATTCCAATAAATCAGACAACTGATCCGGACAACGCGGTGGGAAATGTTCGAAGGAATCCAAGCATTGACATTGTGTCCTTTTCGAATCCCCTCCAGTGCACGAACAAGTTTTACACCAGTAAGGGCAGCATTCCCACATATCAGCACAAAAGCAGAGTGGAGGACTTGACAGATAGCCCAAGATGAACGGCAGCATGTGCATGTGACACCTGCAAGAAGAGAACAGATGGAGAATGAGAAATAGGTATAAAACTAAGAGATTGTATACAATGAAACCATTTACTTTTGGTACAAGGTGGTCACAATTATTTATAACCATCCGATGTGAGATCTGATAGCTTGAGTGTGCCACAAAGTTTGAGAAAATTTATTTTAAACTTTGAGCTTGGCAAATAAAATAAATGCAGCCAACAAACTTCACATCCAATAATCAAGATTATTTGTGACCATCTTGCACCAACGGTAAATGGTCTCATTATATACTTTCCCTAAAAGAGGGAATAGAGCGCTCAAAGAAATACACTTGGAATCAAAATGTTTCTACAAACGAGGACCAGAATGTAGGATCGAAGAACATCCAAAGAGAGAGGACCGGATTTATTTTAAGCGAGAAGTCTTCTTCACAGGCTATAGTAAAGATGAGATGAAGACCTATTTAGTTTTAAGCACTAAGCCTTCTTCATCAGATGAAAAAATAAGAACTTAGAATGAGGTTGAGGTCGTGGTGGTAACACTACTTGAGCCTCAGTTACCGGTCTAGGTTTCCATTCCCACTGACGCATTCGAAAACTGCTAAATTATTTGTAAAAATGGGTAGGGCCTGTACTCCCCACGGATCTACCCAAAAAAAAAAAAAGTATGAACTAGTGTTGGAAAACAAGACACGCGGAACATAGCCATGGGCCGAGCCCAAGTAGCGAATGTAACTCGTGCCGAGTTCCGAGTTACTTGGCCCAAAAAATAAAATAAATAAATAAATAATAAAAAAATATATTTCAAGTTAAAAATAGATGTTGAAAATATGACAGTGGTATTTTAAAAATAATGAAAAAAACAAGAAAAAAAATATAAAAACAAGAATTCATTGCCAGAAGATTTTTCAATCTTTACCATAATGACAGAAAATATAAAAAAAAATAATTTAAATAATTTTTTATTATATATTTATTTATTTATTTATTTATTTATTTTGTTTTCCAACTAATCGGGATATTCAGCCCCGATGGGGGTTCCGAGCCCGAGTTACTCAGGCGCGTTCAGGTTGGCTTGCCCGAGGAGTTGAACACTGTAAGAACTATTCATGTCTCCTTCGGCTTTCGCACTGTGATAGACATATTAATTTGAGTCAGGGAGTTCAACCGTTTCAACCTTCAAGTTAGTCCTGAAAAGGCCATGCAGGCTACAAAGCCTTAACATTTTTCCTTTTTTTTTTCTCAATATGTTTCGTCGGTGTATGGTACAATTCTCCAACAAACTAATATCATGAAAAGCATGGTGGGATTCAAACAATGTTTTTTTCTTGTTCAATTTTCTTTTTTTTTTCCCCTTAATGGTAGGGTAAGAGACCATATTTAGCAGAATAAATCAAACTTGAGCCACGGTGCTACAATCATCAATGAGTAGCTAATCAAGCCCAACCTAATTATTAGTCAGGCCATTTTATTGACAATTGCAACACTAAGTCATGTTTGAATCCCACAAATGTCTTACCAAAAAAACAACTAATCCATTCAAACTGAGACATCTTTAACCCTATTTTTGAGACAGTTAACAGAAGTTCGGCCCTAACACGAATTCACCAGGGTCCTGAGCTTGAGTCGGACTGTAGAATTTTGAATAAGATGAAAACTTGTGAAAAACAGAGAGACCCAAGCAATTCCAGGGTTTTTGCTATAGAATCTGGTCTGTCTAAGGCGAGTTCTAAATTAAGCAAGTGATTTCTAAAAACTGATTTGAAATACTAGGGGTTCTCATTTGCCGGAGGGTTTTCCTCATTATTTTCTATGTTCCTTTTCGCAAAGTAGATTTTCTTTCCTTTTCTTTTTTTCTGGTGATGTAAAATACCTCGGCCGGCCTCGGATTCCATGCCCGTCACCCCACATTCACAAACAGCTATCAGCACAACCAACGTGAGAACCACTCGAAAAGCCTCCATCCTTTCCTTTCAATACACACACCAAGAAAGAGAGAGAGAGAGAATGAGTAGGCTGTGCAGCATAAGGTTGCCCTGGCAGCGAAGAGGAGCCCATCATAGTTGAGGGTATATTCCCACTTGTTAAAGGTGGTGTCTGGACCATGTGGGAGTTGGTTTCACAGGAATGCCATTCATTTTCTCTTAATTATTTTTGTCCTGAGTAGGTGATTTAGAAAGAGAAATTACATGGCAGAGTAAGAGAGAGAGAGAGACAGATTAGATGGCCCAACTACTCACCCACGACATGCAAAACTTACATTTCAGTGGTCCATATTAATGGCTTGTGGTTGTGGATGCATAGAATGGCAACACAAGACAATGTATAGTTGACATTTTTCTATTCATTATTTTGGTCTCATTCATGTCAATCAATACCATGGGGGTCTCATAACATGATTTTCCCTAGCGTTTCTTATCCACCCGAAAGATTTTCCAAAGGAAGTGTATATACTAAAGGGAAATGTTTCCATACTTCCTCAATAAAGGATAAAACAAAGGTTTGGCAAAAATAAAAGAAAGAAAAATAGTGTCGAAAAATAAAATAACAAAAACATAAACATTTACGTAGTTCGACAAGTTGCCTATGTCTACGGGCCAGTAAGTGACATTTACTCAACCACTGTAGAAGACAACACCACCACATATTGTAACTTTAATAACCAACTAACTGCACTACCTCCCAAAGAAAAAACATATTCGGTAGTAGACATTATTTTATCCAAGTCACTTGTAAAGTCGGCATCGACATAACCAGTGACTTTCAAATTTATTCCACTATAACAAATACCAGCATCGCATGTTCCCTTCAAATACCGAAAGATCCATTTCACAGCGGTCCAGTGATCATGACTAGGATTTTCCATGTAACTGATCACAACTCCCATTGCTCGTACTATATCAGGTCTGGTGTTAACCATAAAAAACATGAAGCTCCCTACTGCAGAAGAATATGGTACTCAAGACATCTAGGTCTTCCCTGCTTTGATGCTAGGATATTGTTTCGAAGACAACTTCATAAGTACACGAAATGGGGTACTAACTGGTTTGGCATTCTGCATATTGAAGAGTCACAGAACCCTCTCCACATAACTCTTTTGAGTGAACCAGATTTTCATCTCAAGAATTCAGTTAACGACTCCCAATTCTTTCATCTCAACTTCCCTGGCCAACTGAGTTTTAAGTGTTGCAATATTCTCCTTTGTTTGGTCCTGCAATATTCATGTCATCGACATATAATAACAAGATAATAAAGCTTTCATCACCATATATGCAGAAATATGCACAATGGTCAGCTTCACATCTACGAAAATTCAAGCTCAACATGAAAGACTCAAATTGTTTGTACCAACACATCGGCACTTGTTTTAACTCATACAACAATTTATTGAGCCTACAAACCAAATTCTCTTTACCTTCCTCAATAAAGCCCTAAGGTTGGGTCATATAAATTTCTTTTAAGTCACCATGCAACTTCCAACTCTAAATCAAGAATAACAATCATAGCCAAAACAACTCTAATAGTGGACATGTGCACAACAGGAGAAAAAATCTCATCAAAATCAATACCTTTTTTTTTAGTATACCCTTTTAACTCAAATCGACCTCTGTATATGTCAACGGTATCATTAGGACATTTCTTCTTCTTGAAGACCCACCTGCAACCAATTGCCCGTCGCTTCTCTAGTAATTTGATGAGGTCTCATGTTTTATTTTATCATAGGCCTCCATCTCTTCTTCCAAAGATGCTCTCCATTGACGGGCTTCATCGACCTCACGTGGCTCACAAAAAAAAACGGGCTCACACACCAACAAGATCATGTAGTTCTCAAGCTAAAAATAAAATAAGCTAGAGCACGAGCCATAATATGAGAAATAAGGAATAAAACACAGAACCACAAGAACAAAAAAATTTACATGGTTCACCCCAAGAGGGCTACATCCACGGGCACGAAAAACTGAAATCCACTATACCAACGAAAAATTACATCACAAATTTGGGACAGAGAGTTACCTCTCTAATCCTCGAAAAAAACCCAGTTGAGTAAACCCTTTTAGACTTAGTCTCCCGATCGGCACCATTGTCGACCTCTCATCTCTATTCTACAGCTAAACCACTGTCCAAGAAGAGACCACCTCTATTCCACAGTTAAATCACTGTCCAGGAAGAGACCATCTCCATTCCACAACTAAACCATTGTCTAATAGGAGAACCTTGAGAACAACCGAGACTTTCTCTCTAAAAAGGGAAACCAACCAAAATCTTTATGAGAACAACTTCTCTACATGCAACTAGCCTCAAAATCTACAAGAGCTACATCTGTGCGTTTCTCTCCGTATGAATCTCTCTTCTCTCTAAGGGTGGTATTGCCGATGCTGAGGAGGGCTTGCCTTTCTCTTTTAAGGAAACTACCTTTCCCATGTGATGACCCTAATAGGGTACACAAATTATCTATTATTTCAACATATATATATACAAGGTTAGGTATCCACACCAAATAGGAAGCTTCATATAAGTGTTGCATATATCTCAATGACTAAGAGATATATCCAAAGTCATATTCTTTTTGGAATTCTATTTCCATTAAGAAACTTATCAATATCAATCTCAATCCCATATAATATGGGATTTCTTTATGTGGGTGATTTTTGATAATCAACATATCCAACAATCTTCACCTTGATATCAAAATCACCTGATCATCATGCCAACTTTCAATGGATAGCTTTATGAATTCATTTTCTTTCGCCAAATAACTTCTTTCACCATTTTTGCTGGAAAGATTGTGCTTGCTGTCATATTTCTCCACCTCAATTAAAACACTCGCATACTTTGCAATGTGTTTTTCTACAACCGAATGCACAAACACTAGCCTTGTACTAAACCATGCGCTCTGATAGCACTTGTTGAAGATAAAAACAAAGGTTTAACAAAAATAAAAGAAAAAAAAATAGTGCAGAAAAATAAAAGAACAGACACACAAAGATTTACGTGGTTCAGTAAGTTGCCTACGTCCATGGGGCAGCAAAGTTCTCTTCCACTAGTCAGAAAAATATCATATACACATGGAGAATACAAGGGATTATGTAACAATTCTAAACTTTCAAAAAAAAAAAGAAGAAACTTTTAATAAGTGATAGTCCATATGAGCATGATAGTCCTTAGGGACCATCACTACTTTCAAAAGCTTTTGGTTTAAGTTTTTGCTGCCATGCCTCGTCCTTTAGTGGGCGTGGGCTTTAAACGTTCAGGTGTAATATAATTGTTACACCTCATGTATGAGGTGTAACTTAATAAAATAACATAATAAGGTATCTAAAGAATTTAAATAGGAGAGGCGAGGACTCCCACCCTAGAAAATTTTTGAGATCTTTCTCTCTCTAGTCGAAACGCAGTGAGCTCTTTCTCTCTTTAGCCGAATTTTTATCGGAAGCGCCCTCTCAAATATTTTAGGTAAGTAACTTCATTATCTTGAAAAATAATCCGTTCTTTTAAAAATGAAATGAAATAATTACTTCTGCTTATTATTATGAATTTTAGGCACGATAAATTTTATGCGCAAGCGACCTCATTATTTTGAAAAATAATCTTTTTGATAAAAGTGTGATATTTTATCTATGTTAAAAATTTTAAATGCTGTAAATTCTTAGAAATAAATTTATTTATTTTTCTTGTCTATTGTTAGAAAATTTTTGATACCATAAAATTATTAGAAATAAATGTGATATTTCTGCTTTTAGTAAAATTGTGAGATTTCTTTCTACTATTTTTGAATATTTAGACATTGTAAATTACATGTGCAAATGACTGCCTTATTATTTGAAAACTGATTTTTTTGCAATTGATTATAGCATTGTCTATGAAATGTTTATTTGCGAATTGACATCCCATAAATTTTGATAACTCCGTATTCTTGAATTTCTATAAGAGTTTTTCTATACATATTAGATTGACAATTATGCTAGAATGTTTTTACGAACTGCTACCTTTCTAAATTTGAGCCCAAAATATTTGATTGGTTATTTTTGAAATGTTATTGAAAGTGACCGTTATTAATGGTTTCAAATACCGAAGGATCCATTTCACAGTGGTCCAGTGATCATGGCTAGGATTTTCCATGTAACTGATCACAACTCCCATTGCTTGCACTATACCAGGTATGGTGCTAACCATAACAAACATGAAGCTCCCTACTGCAGAAGAATATGGTACTCAAGACATCTAGGTCTTCCCTGCTTTGATGCTAGGATATTAATTCGAAGACAACCCACCATCTGGGAAGAGATCATCTCTATTCTACAGCTAAATCACTGTCCAAGAAGAGACCATCTCGATTCCATAGTTAAACCACTGTCCAAGAGGAGAACCTTAAGAACAATCGAAACTTTCTCTTTCTAAATAGGGAAATCACCCAAAATCTTCAAGGGAACGAGTCCTCTACAAGAAACCAGCATCTCAATCTATAGGAGACACATTTGTGGCGTTTCTCTCCATAAAAAGCTCTCTCTTCTCTAAGGGAAGCCTGCCGATGTTGAGGAGGCTCTGCCTCTTTCTTTAAAGGAAGCTACCTTTCTCATATGATGACCCAAATAGGGCACACAAATTCTCTGCTCTTTCATCATATTTATATAAGGTTAAGAGTTCACACCAAATAGGAAACTTCATATAGGTATGGCAAATATCTCAATAACCAAGAAATATATCCAAAGTCCTAATCCTTTTGGAAATCTATTTCCTTTAGGAAACTTATTAATATCAATCTCTATCCCACATAATATGGGATTTCCTTATGTAGGTGATTTTGGATAATCACCTTATCCAACATTCTCCACCTTGATATCAAAATCGCCTAATCACCATGCCAACTTCCAATGGATAGCTTTAAGAATTCATCTTCTTTAGCCAAATAAATTCTTTTACTAGTCTTGCTGGAAAGATTGTGCTTGCTATCATATGTCTCCACCATAATTAAAATGCTCGCATACTTTGCCATGTGTTTTTCTACAACCGAATGCATAAACCCTAGCCTTGTACTGAACTATACGCTCTGATAGCACTCGTTGAAGATAAAAACCAATGTTTGACAAAAATAAGAAAAAAAAAATAGTGCAAAAAAATAAAAGAACTGAAACACAAAGATTTACATGGTTCGGTAAGTTGTCTACGCCCATGGAGCAACAAAATTCTCTTCCACTAATCAGAAAAACACTATGTATGTATGGAGAATACAAGGGATTACAAGTTCTCTCTCAAACCCTAAGACATGGTCTTTCTCTCTCATTAACACCCACCCAAGGACTAAAGAACTATCCCTCTTCTTTCTGGATTTTTCCTTGCATACATTTCATGTGTATTCTCTCTCTTTTAAAGACAACTTATCTAAAAAGGAACCCAAAGTCCATCACGCGAGCCTCTATGTCATTCCTACATTCTAGGTTGGGAAAAGGTCTCTCATTCCCAATAGAAGTCACGTGATGCCTTTCCTTATTCTAATTAGATCTCCTATATCTATGGGTTCCATTGTACTGTACATCTCATGAAATTACCTCCCATAGGAGATTATGTTTGATCTCATTAACGTAGGAATACAAGATCAATTAGATCTCATTCACCGTTAGAAGTACAAGGTTTTAGAATTTTTTCATTCGAATACATGAAAATCACATGTTGTTTCTTTGGGGGGTACTGCACATTTTGTCACTTTTATTTATGATTGTTCAAAAAAAAGTGTGGACTTATATGCTAAAAAAGAAATCAAATGCCTTCATTCTTTCCAAAAATTTAAGGCCTTGGTAGAAAATCAGAAAAGCAAGAGCATCAAGTGTCTAAAAATTGATAATGGGGAAGCATTTTATTCTGGTGAGTTTAATAATATTTATAATGAACATAGTATTGTTATGCAGTTGATAGTTCCTGTAACCCCTCAGCAAATGGTATTGCCGAGAGAATGAATTGCACCGACCAAAGTTTGGCAAAAAAAAGGGGAAAGAAAAATAGTGCAAAAAATAAAAGAACAAAAACACAAATATTTACTTGGTTCGGCAAATTGCTTACGTCCATGGGGCAGCAAAGTACTCTTCTACTAATCAGAAAAACACAATACAAGTATGGAGAATACAAGGGATCACAGGCTCTTGGACAATTTCATGTTCTTGGTCCTGACTACCATCTCACTAGTTCTCATGGGTGCATTCCACCTCAACAGCTTTAGCATCTGGTTCATCTTTATTTTTCTACATAGAATTTTCATTGAAAATAATATCTCAGCTAACTATAACCTTGTGGTCAGGAGGATCCCACAATATGTACCCCTTTGTACCATCAACATAGCTAAGTAAAACACAAATTCTTGGATTTTTCATCCAACTTACTTTGTTTTTCGTTGGAATCAAAGCATATGCATCATAGCCAAAAACACGAATGAAAGAATAATCAACAGGTTTATCTTTCCAAATCTCTTTTAGTGTCTTGTAGTCAATAGCATAACTAGGAGACCTATTGATTAGGAAACAAGCAGTACGAACAACACAACAGCACTCAACATACACCTGACACGTTCCATAATGGTCATATTCATCCTCTCGAAAACACCATTTTGCTGAGGTGTTCAAAGAACATTCTACTACCTAGCAATACCATGCTCACTACAAAAATAATTAAATTCTTCATAACTTCTCCTCCATTATCAGTTCTTAGACATTTGATGCTCATGCTTTTTTTATTTTCTACCATTGACTTAAAGTTTAAGAAACAACTAAACGCATCTGATTTCTTTTTTAGCATATAAACCCACTCCTTTATTAAAAAATCATAAATAACAGTGACAAAATACGCAGCACCCCCTATAGAAAAAATAGGTGATTCCCATGTGTCTGAATGAATCATTTCCAAAAAATTCGTACTTCTAGCTTTGGATAAAGCAAACACAATTTCTTCTGCTTTCCAAATAAGCATGACACATAAAAATCTAAATTAAAAGATTTTAAACCGGGGATAAGGTTTTTATCGAGAAGTACCTTGAGTATGCGCTCACTCATATGACCCAAAAGTACGTGTCACATCATGATAGACTACACCTTTGCAATATCAGCCTCTCCCAAAATTGTTTCACCAACAAGCCTGTGCAAATTGCTTGCTTACTGTCCTTTCGCAACTACTAGTGCTCATTTTGAAATTTTCAGACATCTTTTTTTACCTGTAAACTTAAAACTTTGCTCATCTAATTTTCTCAAGGACAAGAGACTTCTTTTAAGACTCGGAACATGTCTGATACCTGGGATGGTGCAGATGTCTCCATTGAACATCTTGATTCTTACATCTCCAACTCCCAGTATTTTACATGAGTCATTATTTCCCATGAAAACAATATCTTCATTATATAGTTGGTACCTATAGAACCAATCCCTATGTGGAGTCATGTGAAGTGATGTACTTGAATCAAGTAGCCAATACTGCAAAACTTTCTCCCTATCCACTGACAAAACTTCTCCATCTTCAAAAAAGTCAAAATATTCTAAAAGAAAATATGGGTATGGTGATTTGACTATCACCAAACCCAAACAACTCTACCCTGATAACAAAATTACCATAATTGCCTTGGCAGCCTTTATTCTTGATTTCTTTCACTTGCCTACATTGTGGAATTTTCATAAACACTTTGCTTTCATATTTCACCACCTCAAACCATCGATCCATCGAACTTCGTCATTCATATTTTCCTTATTGCAAAGCTTAGCCTTGTACACACCTTGTGTTGTGATACCAATTATAGGGTTCTTGGGAACCCCTAGCTTACGAAACCGGGAATCCCACCTAAGATCATGTACATGATCGACTAAATGTGAAGTAGATGAATATAATTATAAATCGAGTACGAGAAATAAATAAAACATAAAAAACACATCACCAAAACACACGATTTATGTGGTTCACACCTTAGGGCTATATCCACGGCTTCGGCAAGTATCAATCTACTAGCACATTGAAGATTACAATTTTGGGTTATAAGAGATAATACCTATCTCTAAACATGGGTAAAAAACCTTCACCGATCTTCCCTTCTAAACCCACTCTCCCAACCAAACAATACCGCTGATCAACATCTTTCCCACTGCTATACCCCTATCGGAAAGAGCCCTTGAGAGCAACCGAAAGACTCTCTCTCCAGAAGTCGAAACTTAACTAACCCAAAATCTCAGGGGAATACCTCATCTTGGAGGTTATGTCTCTCTCTCTTGGAGACACATCCAATTCTTGGAGATCTCTTCCCATAACCCCTAAAAGGTGACCCTCAAAAGGATGGGTAGAAGAAAATGAGTGTGGTGATTTAGCTATCACCAAACCTAACAAACAAAAGGCTTTTTTAGTATTTTTTGTTTGTTTTAAACCAATAGGCCATCTCAAACCCCCTTGTTGATCAATCCAGCTACAATTGAACCCTTTTAGCACCAAAAATCAGTATGTTGATTAAAACATGCATTTGGGCGAGATTTTTCATAAAAATCTCTCATCGTTTTTAAGCACTTCTCGCAATGCCTCTTTAATTTCTCAACAAATTCATCTAAAATTTTATTCCGAATATAGGTCCTGGAGCGGACTAATAGAGCCATATAATATTTTTTTGCGTCAAAACCAAAATTAAGAGTCCAAGACAACAAATTCTAAGGGATTTTCTAACCAAAAATTGAAAATCTCTCTCTCATTGTTTAGCCAGCTTCATTCGAATTTGTCACCAGTTTCCTATGACATTGATTTACGAAGCCCTAAGTTTATACCCTTTATGGACTGTATTGGAAGCTTATCAACGACTTTAACAATAGAGAAGCAATATTCGAGCAGCAAGGCTAGTGCAGCCACGAGAAGAGATTTTGGTATCGAACAAGCCAGTGTAAAGATCGTGGTGCTAGCAGGTTTACAAATAAAAGACCGGATTGGGTTTACAAATAAAAGACCGGATTGGGTTTACAAATAAGCAGCCATACTGGGTGTTCACCGTTACAAGAGATAATCAAGATGGGCTCGGTTTCCAATAGAGTCGAGCCTAGACGAATATGGCTCACTCAATTGTATGATTTTCTAACTTGTATATTAAATCGTGGACCACCAAAATGTGTGTTTATGCGTGTTGTAATTGTGTATGCATGGATTGGGTAAAAGTAAAATTTTCCTCTTAATTATTTTTGTCATATGTAAGTCAATAATTACGATGTGCGTCTTCCAGTATGGCTGGCCATTGAGCTGGGGAAGTGAAAACCTGCTCTACCAAGGCAGGATGGTGTTCTATGAGGCTATTTATCTCTCTTACAAGGAGAGTAAAAGCATTTCTAGCCATTGAATGTTAAATTGGATGGCGTGGGATAACTCAAAAAGTTTGAGAAAAAAAAAATTGAACTTTTAGTCTAGTCAATGGCATATGCCCTAAGCAACCCGAGTGAAATCCAAAAGATAAGAGTGGTTGTGACCGCCTTGTGGCAAAAGTCAATGCTCTCTTTTTATATTTTTCCTTAACGAAAAAAACTGTCGTTGTTAGATTTGGTGCTATCCAAAATCACCCATATAAAGAAATCTCATATTATGTGGGATTGAGATTGAGATTGATATTGATAAGTTTCTTAAAGGAAATAGAAATCCAAAATGATTATGATATCTCTTGGTTTTTGAGATATATGTAATATTTATAAGAAGTTTCCTATTTAGTGTGGATTCCTAACCTTATATATATGAGATAAAAGAGGAAAGATATGTGTGCCTATTAAGATCACTATATTGGAAAAGTGGGCTTCTTCTAAAGATAGAGGGGGGCAAAATCCTCATGTGCATGAAATGCAAGGTCTCCTCTTAGAGAGAAGAGAGCTTCCTAGAGAGTGAAACTTTGCGATGATGCCTCTTGTAGACTCTTGAAGATTGAAGGGCTGGTTTCATGTATAGAAGTGGTTCTTATTAAGATTTTGAGTGATTTTCCCATTTAGTAATCAAAAGTCTCGGTTTTTCTCAAAGTTCTCTTCCTAGATAGTGGTTTAGTTATGGAATAAAGATGAGAGATCGGTAGTGTCATTTGGGAGAGCAGGTGTAAACTGATTATGCTCGACTTGGTTTTGTCGAGGGTTAGAGAAGTAACTCTATGCTAACTTTCATTAGCATAATGGATTTCAATTTGTCGTGCCCACAGATGTAGCCCTTATGGGATAAAAAATATAAAATCTGTGTGTTTTTTAATATCTATGTTTCGTACTTTGTTTCTCATACTTTATTCAACCCATCAGGTTTAGAGCTTCTGCGCACAACAAGTTGGTATCAGAGCTCAGATAGGGGTTGTTTATAAGGTGGTAAAGGTTTTGAATGTAAGGTTCCAGTTAAAGAAATTGATGGCAAATATTATTTTTCAGTAAGAATGATGAAAGAATTTATTGGGCAAAAGATGATGAATTCGTAAAACTATCCGTTGAATGTTAGCAGGGTAAGAAAATGATCTTGTTATCAAGGTGGAGATTATTGGATTTGGTGTTATCCAAAATCACCGACATAAGAAAATCCCATATTATGTGGAATTGAAATTGATATTGATAAGTTTCTTAGAAGAAATGGAAAAAGATTAGGATTCTTCCATATATTCTCTTGGTTTTTGAGATAAATGTAACATCTATAGAAAATCCAAAATTCTTATAAACCTATATAAAATAAGGAAGATAGACTATTTTTGGGGCTGCAAACCTAATTTTTTAGATCCATGAGTTTGGAAGTCCAATATTTGTATCTCTAGAGTTTCAAATCCTCAATCCACCTCCAATATGGCCTTATGTCAGTCCTGAGTAATGGCCATCCCACAACCTTATTTTTTCAATACCCAGACTTAGTAGGGTACTAGGCGACTTCCTGCCAAGTCCATGGCAAGTCATCTGGTAACCATTTTTGAAGTGGAAAAACAGTAAGCAAATGGAGTTCTTTTTTTTATTATTATTATTTTTTATTTATTTATTTATTTATTTAATTTTTTTTTGGGTTCAATAGTCAATTTCTTACCCCCACATTGAGCAAAAGTTTCATTTGGGAGATTTTGTATTTAAAAATCTCATTGTTTTTTATCCCTAAAATCAAATCCATCTTTCATAATATATCAGTAGTCAATTAAATCATCTGAAATTTTATCCAAAATGTTGGTATTGGAGCTCAATTAGGGCGTGTTTGTTTGACTTAATTTGTTAAAAGTTCTGCATTTGACGCGCAATAATTTTTATTTCTTTATGAGAGATATCTTCCAACAAAGTTTCTACTTTTTTGTTAAAATATGAAAGTTAAAGTTCCTAGGGGTAGGGACTTAATCTTTCATAATGTTTTTGTCATTATTCAATCTTCACTATTAACTATTTACAACTTAATATATTATACAATATTTTTTTTATATATTAAATAATATATTTATTATATAAGATTAATAAATAAATAATAATTTATATAAATACTAGAATATATTATATTATATATTAGATAATATCAGCATAATATAAAAAAAAAATATACAATGAGGCCAATTATCTTTGGTACAAGGTAGTCACAATTGATCTTGACCATTGAATGTGAAATTAGAAGGTTATATTTATTCCATTGAGCAAGCTCAAGCTTCAAAAGAAATTTTTTCAAACTTTGTGACATACCCAAGCTATCAAATTCCGTATCGGATGGTTATAAGTACTTGTGACCTCCGTATATTAAAGGTAAATGGTCTCATTGTATGCAATCCCTAATATTTATAATATTAGTATTATTAATATCATATAATATAATATTATTATAACATAATATTATATAATATCTGCGTTTATAGTATTATAGTATATAGTTATATTTATTTTATTCATGTAATTTGTATTTTATATATATATATATATTCTTTTATATTATATATAATATATATGGGAAAAGTTTGCATAGAGCCTATTCTCTAAACAATCAAATTATAGCCTTCATCAAAAATTTCACTAGCAGAAGTTGTTTTGATGCTCAAATATCTTCAAATTAATCGTCTCGACCTCAATATGCATGGACTTGAGAAAAGAAATGGATTTTATTTTTTGTAAATAGTGCATCCTGTAATGCAACTTTTTACCTTTTTTTGAAGTTTTAACATTTATAATTTAAGATGAAAATATATTTTAAGGTTAGTAAAAAATTTCTAATATTGAAGCCACATTTCTTGACACTATTTGAAGGTAGACTCAAATTTGATTGTTTAGAGCCTCGGCTTTATACAAACCGCACCCTATAAATATATATATGGAAAAAGCTTGGGTGAGCTCACTAGCTCACAGATTAGTATATATATATATATATATATATATATATATATATGAAAAACGCTTGGGTGAGCCCATTTGATGCTCATGCTTTTTTTATTTTCTACCATTGACTTAAATTTTAAGAAATAACTAAACATATATGATTTCTTTTTCAGCATATAAACCCACTCTTTTCTTAAAAAATCATAAATAACAGTGACAAAATATACAGCACCGCCCCATAGAAACAATAGGTGATGCCCATGTGTCTAAATGACTCAATTCCAAAATATCCGTACTTCTAGCGGTGGATAAAGAAAATCACAATTTGTTCTGCTTTCCATATGACCCAAAAGAGCTCTTGAGAGCAACCAAAAGACTCTCTCTCCAGAAGTGGAAACTTAACTAACCCAAAATCTCAAAGGAATACCTCATCTTTGAGGTTATGTCTCTCTCTCTTGGAGACACATCCAATTCTTCGAGATCGCTTCCCATAACCCCCAAAGGGTGACCCTCAAAAGGATGGGTAGAAGAAAATGAGTGTCGTGATTTAGCTCTCACAAAACCTAACAAACATAAGGTTTTTTTTAGTATTTTTTGTTTTTTTTAAACCAATAGACCATCTCAACCCCCCTTGTTGATCAATCCAACTACAATTGAACCCTTTTAGCACCAAAAATCATTATTTTGATTAAAAGTTACATTTGGGCGAGATTTTTTATAAAAATCTCTCATTGTTTTTAAGCACTTCTCACAATGCCTCTCTAATTTCTCAACTAATTCATCTAAAATTTTATTCAGAATGTAGGTCCTAGAGCTGACTAATAAAGCCGTATAATAATTTTTTGCATCGAAAACCAAAATTACGAGTCCAACCAAGACAACAAATTCTAACGGATTTTCTAACCCAAAATTGAAAATCTCTCTCTCATTGTTTAGCCAGCTGCATTCAAATTTGTCACCAGTTTCCTATGACATTGATCTACGAAGCCCTAACATTTCACTCAAATCAAAACAAGCAGTCTCCTAAGATCTATTTTTGGTTCTTTGAGCCATGTTTTGGAAATTTTATTCTCGAAGTGTTATATTATATTATATATTAGATAATATCAGCATAATATAAAAGAAAAATATACAATGAGACTAATTATCTTTGGTACAAGGTAGTCACAATTGATCTTGACCATTGAATGTGAAATTAGATGGCTATATTATTCCATTGAGCAAGCTCAAGCTTCAAAAGAAATTTTGTCAAACTCTGTGACATACCCAAGCTAACAAATTCCATATCGGATGGTTATAAGTACTTGTGTTAGTAAATTGTCTCATTGTATGCAATCCCTAATATATATAATATTAGTATTATTAATATTATATAATATAATATTATTATAACATAATATTATACAATATCTTATTTTATAGTATTATATTATATTATATATTACATAGTTATATTTATTTTATTCATGTAATTTTTATTATATAGTATATATTCTTTTATATTATATATAATATATATGGGAAAAGTTTGCATAGAGCTTAGGCTCTAAACAATCAAATTAGAGCCTTCCTCAAAAATTTCACTAGTAGAAGTTGTTTTGATGCTCAAATATCTTCAAATTGATCGTCTCGACCTCAAGATGCATGGATTTGAGAAAAAAAATGGATTTTAATTTTTGGAAATATCGCAAATTGTAATGCAATTTTTAACCTCTTTTTGAAGTTTTAACTTTTATAATTAAAAATGAAAATATATTTTAAGGTTGGTAAAAAATTTCTAATATTGAAACCACATTTCTTGACACTATTTGAAGGTAGGCTCAAATTTGATTGTTTAGAGCCACGGCTCTATACATCGCACCATACATATATATATGGAAAAGTCTTCTCAGTGCTTATAGGCGAAAATGAAGAGTGATTTCGCCTACCCTCATCACCGTCAAAAATTCATTGTACAGTGCCGATTGTCCGGTATTGTTTCATCAACAAATCAGAATTACCCGAAATTTTGAGCATATGTACATCTTAGTGATGCTCACCTAATAAAAATATAAAATAAAAAATTAACGAAAAATAAGTTGACCAAAATACCTCCGAAACATTTTGAGGGTATTTTTATCAATTTAGTTCATGTAAAATATTTTTTTGACATTATTCGTAGACTGATTTATTGTTTATGAACACACATTCCAAATTTTAGGTCAATCTAATTTGTAGAAAAAAAAAAATAATTAAACACTACCGGACAACCGTGACAATGCGATGAACTTTGACGGTGATGAAGGTAGGTGAAATCATTGTTCATTTTTGCCTATATGGACGACACTATAAAATGCCTATAGGTAAAAATGAACCGTGATTTTTTTCTACCTTCATCTTCGTCCAAAGTTTATCGTACGGTCACGATTGTCTGGTAGTGTTTTATTGTTCATTTTTTTTCTACAAATCAGAATGATCCGAAATTTGGAGCGTGCGTACATCTTAGTGAGTCGCACCTAATAAAAATATATAAAAAAATAATTCGTGAAAACAAAATTAACCAAAATACCTATAAAACGTTTCGGTGGTATTTTGGTCAATTTGTTTCATGTTGATATTTTTCATAGATTCATCTATTTTTTGTGAACAAGCAAACCAAATTTCATATTATTTCGATTTTTAGAAAAAAAATAAAAAATAAAACACTACCGGACAATCGTGACCGTTCGATTAACTTTGGACGGTGATGAGGGTAGAAGAAATCACTATTCATTTTCGCCTACATGCATTTTGTAGTATCTTCATATATATATATATATATATATATATATATGGAGTGGATTCTGTATGCCTACTCGCGGACCGCTACAGTAAACGTCAATGGCCGAGATTGAATCTGAATCGATCTGACGATCACGGATGTTTAGTAGTGTTTGAATTTTAACTTAAGAATAGGAGATGCGTAGGGATAATTAGGTGGGCATATTTAGTGTGTGAATTGATATTGATCAATTGGTTGGTTAGTTTACGGGTGTAAAAGATTAAATCTGAGGAGAATTTAGCTTTTCAACAATAGGAAAGCTTTGGATAAAACTTGACTTTGGATAAAACGTTGCTATGAAGCAAATCATTTTAGTACGTGACGTCAAGAGATAGGGATGAGAAAGAAAATAGGTTAAGAGAGAGAAAATAGGGAGGAGAGATAAAATATGAAGGTGTTTATATTCTTTTTAATCTATTTAAAGGGGGATATCCCTTCATTGTAAATCAATAAATGAGTTAATAAAATGGTCTTGTGAAGAGATTTAGTCTGATGGAGAGATTGTTTTGGGGTAGATTCCCTTGCAGACCTTTAACAGAGGGTATATTCTCTCACAATTTCTTGTTTTTATTGTTATTTTTTCTTGTGTTATTTTCTCCCTGCATCAATGGCCTTCGCCCCGTAAACAGCTATGAACACAAATAGCATAAGATACACTCTAAACTCACCCATCCTATTTCCTCACACACACAAATACAAAGAGAGAGAGAGTGTGATAGGATAGTAGAATTTGGATTTTTGTGTTGGAGGGTTGGGGTTTATATAGGGAAGGGAGGAAGCGGTTGGGTGGCTTTGCCTTTGTTTCATGCAAAGCATGTAGAATATGTGGATGTGTGAGTTTTGATCATTTCAACCTCGAGATCTGTGGATGTTAAGATATATATATATATATATATATATATATATATATATATATATATATATATATATATATATATATATATATATATATATATATATATATATATATATATATATATATATATCTCTTAAAATCTATTTGTAGTTCACATCTACATTTACACATAAAACAAGTTATGTCATACAACATTATTAAAACATCTAAAAAATAAAAATAATTAAATTTTAATACTCCAAAAACCATTACTTTGTGAATCTGAATTTTTTTCATCAAAATTTCTTATAGATCAATCCAAGACTTTTTCGCTTCCTGGCATTGAGACGCTTGCCAACCATGAATATAGAACCATGGCTTCAACTGCCAGTGAACTTTTCTGGACCTATCTTAGTTGGGATTCTCAAAAACATAAGCTATGGACATGTACTGCGACAACAAAAGTGCCATACACATTGCCTCTAATAAAGTCTTCCATCGACCCTGAGGTTGGGGAGATTTCGCTATCTCCGGGCGGAGGAGCGTACCTTCAGTTCCGGAAAAAAGGTCATTTTTTTCATCGCCCGGGAAGTCCATTATTCCGAACCGAGCTCACAAGTGAACGAGATATGGAGATGGCGATTGAGGTTGCAGTTCCCATTCTTAGGGAATTCAAAGATCATGGTGGATCCACAAAGGTTTCCAATGGAATAGCAAAGTTCACAGATCTAATGCAATAAGGTTTACTGCTACACAGACCATTGATGATACTTCCAAAAATCACCCGAACTACTTGATGGTACTTGACACAAAGATAGGGGTTGGATGTGACCGTCAGACCTGAACTCATGGGACGAGCAGCAGCGTCTTATAGCAACTTGAACTGCCAGCTCCGGCCGCCCCTCGAGATGCTCCTATTATAAACTCCCCAGTACCCACCACTATGTAACAGCTGGACGTGAACTCTCATATACCTCACGCCAACACCTCCACTACGGGGATCTACTACTTGGAGCTTGAGGAACGACTCGCCAGCCCTCGTACTATGATACAGCTCTGAACTACTAGTAACGAGTTGGTGGAGTAGTTGAAACGCTGCTACTACTTACTACTTGGACGACTAGGCCTCCAACGCCTCTCGAGCAACAACCCTGACTAGGCAACATGCTGGTGGGCCTACTATATACTGCCAGTCGCCTATGGCAACTTGATGGGTTGCTACTACTACCCTATGCGTAACATCTACGGATGCAGCTACTATACTATGATACCAGCTTGGGATCTCTACTACTTGACCAAACAACAATGGACGGTAAGTTGGACGATCAAACAGTACATATACAGACACCCGACGAGCTCCTACTACTAGTGAACGGTGAACTCAATATTACACTATTGAAATTAGCATCTACTACTGGCTACTACCTGCCTACTATAACGAGTGTGAACTGGGTTGCGCTACCTATCATATATAGCAACATAGGGAGGTCGGGACTAGGTACTAGCTAGGGAGAGCTCGACTAGTGGACCTGAACATGCGCATCTCAGTCTAATGAGGGATAATGGGAGGGGCGAGAAAAGAAGAGCCACTAGCAGTATTATACGATCTTAGTCGAAGCCGGTCAACGACGAAGCAAGAACAACGAGACAGCTGACCCGCACAAACACAACAAAAGTGGATGAGGCTAGAGAGAAAGAGCATCGTAACAATATGGAAAAAAGCAACAAAGTATTAGCTAATTATTAATTCAAAATATAATACCCTTATTGTGTGATAATTGAAAAGAGTCATAATCATTCATAAAAAATACAATCTTTCAAAATTAATAAAAGTCAATTGCTAACACATGATAAGGTACAATCTAATGCATGCTATTAATGATAAAAGAGATGGACCATTAGAAATCTGATATGACACAAGCTAAAATTAGAATGGACAAGATTAGTTGAAGAAGAGATGGTATATTTATGGTTGTTTCTTTGTTTTTTATCACCACGGCGATTTCGCCATCATCTCTTCGCTTTGACCCTAGGATGAGTTTTTAATTACCTCTTTGTTAGTTTTGTCATTTCGGGATTTGTCAAGATCTAAAATATTTTGGTTTAGAGATACATAATTTAATGTGTGAATGCTTCCCTTTTTTGTTTAGAGAAAGATAATTTATTGTGTAAATTAATATGTTCGTAAAACCAGCCGATCTAACTGGTAACCATGTGGTTAGATCGCAACCGACCCGTGGCCGATTCCAGTTTTGGGCGATTTTGGTGATCAACCGATATTTTAAACTTTAGATACAATACTAGTTCAACTTCATAATAGATGTATTAGAATTCAAATTCATGTCGTCATTGATTCACCACCGGAATCGAATTTAAAGCAAGTCCTTTATTGTTAGACACATTAACCAATAAACCATATACTATTTAGTAGACAAAAAGAAGGGCCTATATTATACATAACTTAAGTTTTTCTTCATTTTATTTTTTAAAAAAGAGTTGATCAAGATGATTTTTTTAATACTATTTTAATATTATTTACATTAAAATAGAAACTAAATTTTTTTTTGTCAATGATACTTTTATATTTTCCCATCTTTTTCAAAAAAATTTAAAAATACCCTTAAGAACAAATCAATTCATTAAAATCCATTTTTTTCATTAATTTTCTACTTCATTTGAATGTGTTTTGTTTTAATCGCATTCTTTATATACTTTTCATATTTTAATAGATTTTTTTTTTGTATCTTTTTTATTTTTTTAACATTTTTTTCATCACACGGGACTTGACCTGTTAGAACGGTTGAATCTTGACCGGTTAAAGCAGTTGAATCGACCGGTTTAACGGTTAGGTTGGTTAAATGGCTTCCGAGCCCATATTTAGTTAATCGTTCCGGATCGATTTTGTGAACACTGGTATGAATGCTTCCATGAGTCCAACATTTAAAGAACATTTAAAGATGTGTTGTTTCATTGCATGGGAAATTGGGTGCATGAAGGTTGCATGCAAGCAAGTTACAATATGGGAAATGGGGCTAAGGGTTAATCCAGTCATTTATTTGCTTGGTTTGGGATATTTGGGTCATTTTTAAGCTCATGCAAGTGGGAATTTATAAATGGACCATTACTGCAACAATTAGCCAGGTTTCTTGATAATTTGATAATGAAAAAGAAAGCTTCCTTCTCCTCCTTGGTGTAGAGAGAAAGAAACCAAAGTTGGGATTGGTTTCCATGCCCTTCGCCCCGTAGTCACAAACACCAATGAACACAAATAGAAGCATCACAACAACTCTAAACCCACCCATTCTGTTTCCTCACACACACACACACAAGAAACAGGGTTTGCAACTTTGTATTGGAGGGTTGGGCCTTTATATATTGAGGGAGGACGCGTAGGGTGCCTTTCCCATTGTTTTTGTTTTTTTTTTTTTTTTTTTTTGCAAGGCTTGTGCGTGGTTAGGTATAATGAATGCCAATGCCATTTATCTTTCATTATTGTTGTTATATATAAATAAAGGGTAAGATTTCTATGTTTCTTCTACAACATAGAAGTTCTATCATCCCTTTTATCCAACCGTCTATTCTGAATGGAAGGCTAAGATTGCCCCATTTATAAGTTACGTAATTTTTTTTTTTTAACAAAATTACCCCTTCGGTCTGAAGATTTCAACCTCGAATCGAAACTTAAGATTTTTTTTTTTAAAAAAAACGTGGTTAAAAAATTCTATCATCAGACCGCAACTTTAAGTTTTTTTTAAAAAAAAAGCAACGAAAATCGGTTCGGGGATAACATCTTCAGATTGATTCTTTTTTTTCTTTTTTTTTTTTCAAAACTTAAAAGCGATCGGGGATGGCATCCTTAGACCACCTTTTTAATTTTTCTAAAACTTAAAGTTGCAAAACTTAAGTGAAAAAGAAAAGTGGTCCGGAGCTATCCCCGAACCACTTTTTTATTCTAAAACTTAAAGTTGCTGTCTGAGGATGACATTCTCGGACCGAAACTTAAGTTTTGAAAAAGAAAAGAGGTCCAAGAATGTCATCATCTGCCGCAACTTAAGTTTTGATCCAAAAAAACGGTCCGATGATGATATCCTCATACTGAGAGGTAATTTTGTCAAAAAAAGAAGTCATGCTAACTGACATTGATCGTAATTTTTGGGTTTAAAGAGATCAAGTAGTATTTTTGTGACTTATTTAAGGTTTGTACGTAATTAACTCTTTGAAAAATTATTTCATACAGGCTTGACTTGTATTTCTATATTATGCGGTATAAAGATGTAAATAGGTAGTCCATTTAAAAACAATTGAAACAAACGATCCAAATGTTTCCTTAATACAATTATTATTTTTAATTTTTTAAATTTATTTATTTATTCACATTTATAATCTTTATGTTTCTCCAACATGTTTTTAAATAATGCAAGAAACGTGCGTGCAGCTTTGTAAGACTGCACAGGTTTTATTATGCAGTTTATAAGAAACGTTAACTTTAAATAATTAAAGTACGACACACTCGCGTCAATTTTAAATAACTAAATGAAGACAAGTGTGAGTACTCAAAAGTAAGAGTGACTTTATTTTGACACCTGGTTATAACATTTGACGCTTCTTAAAAATATACGAATCTTGTATAAATATTTTAAAAAAAAATGGTATGGGGCCTTTTGAACTTTTGTGAGTAAGATTTTAAAAATATCACTCAGCACATAGCTCTAAAAAAGTTATTATAAGAGTTGGATTTGATTTTTTTTTTTGTGATGATTTGAGATCTTACTCCCATAATTATGAGAGGGTCTATCATCCATATTTCAAAATCATAAAAATGGCGGTCTTGAAATTTTTTTATAAAAATATTATATTTAGAACTTGAAATTTTTTTATTTCTAATATCCATATATTTTCATGTGGGGATGATAAGTTGGATGGTTTTCCAATGTCAAAACAATTTTTCCATGTAAGTTTTAATTGCATTTTAATTTTATAATATAAGGTTGATGTCTTGTATAAATTTTTTTCCATATAAAAAAAGGGTCTCAAAGAACAATGTTAAATCAAAATGTTTATTTAAGTTCTAAAATGAAAATAAGGACATGCAGACAAAATCGAATGGGCAAAATTCACTTCAAAATGAGACAATTTACTCATTTATTTAGAGATCAATCTTAGGGTGCCTATGGATAATTTGTTAAATACATATGATCGCAGTTTTTCAATAAAATACCTGTATTTAATTTATTACATTTTTTTCTTAGGAAAATAACATCTAACAAACGAAAACAAAAATTATATGTCCATAATGGATTTGCGGCCTAATTTACCATGCTTGACCACGAGGGGCGGTGCGTAACCGTCAATGCGTTGATGTCATGTTGAGACTTCTAAAAACTATTTAAATATCACAAGATGCCTTAAGATATATTCATATGTCATTTTAATGCCTATAATTGGTATTTATGTTGAAAATATCCTACAGTTTTGATTGAAAGAAGGACAGAGTCCCCATTTGATCAGTAGTTGGATGCACAGTAGTGAGTTTCTCCTCATATATGTTATATATAAACATTAGGGGTGGGAATCGGGTCGTATCAAGCGGCTGACAAGCAGGTTGACCCGAATCTTGTATGGGTCTAGGTATGGGTCCCAGTAGGTCAGATCCATATCTGACTTGGATCCTATCTGGTTGGGTCGGGTTGAGGTCGGTGTTAACTATCTTACTTGGATCCTACCTAGTTGGTTCGGGTTGAGGTTATGTCCATATCTGACTTGGACCCAATACATATTTCAAATAAATTCTTTATTTTAATTTTTTATAACTTTTAATTTTTTTTTTAAATAAAAAGTTTGCATAAGGTTGCAACCTTATACTGTCGAGGAAAGGTGCATCTCAAAAATCCTACAGTGGAGAGTGTTCCCACATAGGAGAACCCTCCAACGGATAATGTAGACCTTGAGATGAAAGGACATGAAGAAAAGTTTATGAATCTGTTTGATCTGTACCAATTTTTAAATTTTAAATTTTCTGACTGAATTTAAAAAGAGCTTTTGAAGTCAATAATATTTTCGATGCCAAAATGATATCTCTAAGTAAATTTTATAGGTGCACCTAACCTCTACAGTATAAGGAGACAACTTCATACAAACCTCACCTTTTTTTTAATATTCTCAAGTTTGACCACCAAAACTCGGGATACTCGAGCTCGCCACTGTGGTAAGCCCATCTTACTCCGGCAAGTCTAGGTTGGCTCGCATGAGTAGTTAGACATTATCCTACAATCTCTCACATCCATTGCCGTAAAAAAATAATAAGAACTTTATTTATCCCTGACAGCAAAATCTGACCAAAATACTCTGAAGGAAAATTGTTTGGTGCATCATAGCCCCCACCTATTGTAAAGCTCCACCAAAATTAGGTCTGGTAAATAATAGTCTTCCAAAAAAAAAAGTAAAATCAAAAGTTTATATATTTTCTTCAAAAAATATCATTTCTATTTTTTAAAATTTATTTATTTTTATAGATTAATAATCTGGATGTTAAAAATTATATATTGCCTTAAAATTAACTTCTATTTCAAAAATAAATCATTAACGAGCATGTATTTCTACATGTGAGTCCGTGGAGTCATCCAAACCGTGTCCTGGATAGAAAAGCTCAAGTAAATAAAAAGAAAAGAAAAAACATTACTAAATTGTACCAAATGGAATGTCCTCGCCGTATGCTCGTTTACTTCAACTTTAACGGCTTACTTCTTTTTCTCTCTCTTATTTTTTAGTTCACTATAATAACGTCACTTTTAAAAACAGTACATCTTGTAATACATTTTTGGATAGTTAATTTTTAAGATTTTTATGTTTTTGACAGTTGCTCGATCTACATTATTTTTGAAGCTTTAAATTTTATAATTAAATATAAAAATATATTTGAGGGCTATCACAAAGATTTCTAGTATTGAGACCATATATCTCGATACTATTTGAAGGTTGGCTGTAATTTGATTGTTTAGAGCCTCGGCTCTATATAAACCGCACCGTCATTATCTTTTATACTGAAGGTCACGATGTGTTTTAGATAATGTCCTCTTGTGACAGCTTCCTTAGAGCTCTTCCTCCCTCTCCATTGTAGTTATTGGCATTGTCCCTCTCTCTCTCTTCATTTTGGATCACTAAGCTAATGTGATGCGGTAAACACTTCTCGCTGTCTCTCACGGAGGAAGAGGGACCCTCTCTCCAAACTGAAGAGACCATTCTTTCTCCCCTCGACAAAATGGAGGCCCTCTCTCTTCTCTATGGCCATTATGATTGGGAGTGATTGTCGTTGGTATATTAAAATTTTAGTTAAAATGCCAAATGTTTCACTTATATAAAAAATTACAAATAAAGTCGATCAACTTGCTTTTTTTTTTTTTTAAATTACCCCTCGATCAACTCGAATTTTGATTTTTTCTTTAGTAAGGCACTGCTTTAAAGTTTAGGGCACTTCCTTCTTAAAAAAAAAACTAAAAAAATTTAAAATAAAAAATAAAATTCGAGTTAACTCAAAGGGAATTTTGAAAAAAAGAAAAAAAAAGCCAATTGACCTTGTCTTCTTTGTAATTTTTGCCTATAAAGAGAATATTTTGTATTTTACCTAAAATTTTTGGATCCATAAATAAATCACTCCATGATTGATTCAACATTGATTCAACTCGTTTTATACATTTCAGAGCTCAACCAAATTTGATAGATTGCAGTTTTCTTGATGGATCCTGAAGGTCTAAACGGCGATGGTGTGTTCAAAATGCATGTCATTTCTCAATTTGAATAATTAATAGCCAAATTTTTGTAGTCCTCGTAGACAATTTTGTATAGCCGAATACGCTTGTACATCAATTAGGATAGCTAGTAAGGGAAAAGTTGTTGGTGAGCCAGCGGATTTACCAAACGTCCACATTAAGATGGATGTTGTAAAACACCCACCTTCTAAAATAAATATAAATATGGATGGTGTAGAAATATCTATAAAAGAATCACTTTTTAACTGTTGAAAATTTTATTATTATTATTATTGTTTCATACTCATGATCACTCATGATCACATCATTTTGGATTAAAAATCCATCTTTAAGATAGATTTGAGAGGGGGCCAGCATATGCATCCCCTAGTAGAAGTCATATATTTACATGTAAGGAGACACAATTTAATAGTGGCAAGGTTCCATAGCCCTTATAGCCAAGGTGAAGAATTACATTTTCTTTTATTGTGGTCACCTTTCCATTGATTCATATAAGTGGTATTTCTTAGCAGATGGATCATCAAATGTGGATGGCTTTCGATCTCTTTGAAACTGGACAATATGGTATGGGATCAGTAAAAGATGCAGCTACTTTTGGTAGGTTTGAAGTCCCGGTCGGTGCACTAACAGGTTTCGTACCAGTAGGAGCAGTGGAATCAAAATGGGGGCAGTGATGCGGTGCACATGCCTCCATTGCAGCAAGGTATGTAATTTTCTCCCGCACAACTACAAACTATGGAGAACAAAATCGGGTTAAAACCAAAGTGGGAAATAGGAAACTTATCAATATCAATCTCATTCCCATATAATATGGGATTTTTTTATGTGGGTGATTTTGGATATCATCATATCCAACAATCTTCATCTTGATATTAAAATCACCTGATCACCATGCCAACTTCCAATGGATAGCTTTATGAATTCATCTTTTTTTGCCAAATAAATTCTTTCACCATTTTTGCTGGAAAGATTGTGTTTGCTATCATATTTCTCCACCTCAATTAAAACACTCGCATACTTTGCAATGTGTTTTTCTACAATCGAATGCACAAACACTAGCCTTGTACTAAGCAATGCGCTCTAATAGCATTCGTTGAAAATAAAAACCAAGGTTTAACAAAAATAAAAGAAAAAAAAATAGTGCAGAAAAATAAAAGAACAGACACACAAAGATTTACGTGGTTCAGTAAGTTGTTTACGTCCATGGGGCAGCAAAGTTCTCTTCCACTAATCAGAAAAATATCATAGATACATGGAGAATACAAGGGATTACAAGTTCTCTTTCAAGCCCAAAAACATGGTCTCTCTCTATCATGAACACCCACCCAAGGACTAAAGAACTAACCCACTTCTCTCTGGATTTTTCCTTTCATACATTTCATGTAAATTCTCTCTCTCTACAAGACAAGTTATATGAAGAGGAACCCAAAGTCCATCACGTGAGCCTCTATCTCATTCCCACATGCTAGATTGGGAAAATGTATCTCATTCCCAATAGAAGTCACATGATATGTTTCCTTGTTGTAATTAGATCTATATCTATGGATTCCATTGTATATCTCATCAAATTACCTCCTATAGAAGATTGCGTACAATCCCATTAATATAGGAATACAAGATCAAGTAGATCTCATTCACCGCTACAAGTACGGATTTTTTAGAATTGATTCATTCTGACACACGGAAATCACATGTTGTTTCTTTGGGGGGTGTTGTATATTTTGTTACTTTTATTTATGATTTTTCAAAAAAAGTGTGGATTTATATGCTACAAAAGAAATCAGATGCCTTCATTGTTTCCAAAATTTTAAGGACTTGATAGAAAATCAGAAAGGCAAGAGCATCAAGTGTCTAAGAATTAATAATGGGGGAGAATTTTGTTCTGGTGAGTTTAATAATTTTTGTAATGAACATAGTATTTCTATGCAGTTGATAGTTCCTGGAACCCCTCAGCAAAATGGTATTGTTGAGAGAATGAATCACACCCACCAAGGTATGGTAAAAATAAGGAAAAGAAAAATAGTGCAAAAAACAAAAGAACAGAAATACAAAAATTTACATGGTTTGGCAAGTTGCCTATGTCTACGGGGTCGCAAAGTTCTCTTCTACTAATCAGAAAAAACATCATGTCAACATGAAAAATACAAGGGACTACAAGATCTTGGACAATTTCATATTCTTGGTCCTGACCACCATCTTGCTAGTTCGCATGGGTGAATTCCACCTCAACAGCTTTTGCATCTGACTCTTTCTTTTTCTGCATAGAATTTTCATTGAAAATAATATATTGGCTAACTATAACCTTGTGGTCTGTAGGATCCCACAATCTGTACCCCTTTGTACCATCAACATAGCCAAGTAAAACACACTTCTTGGATTTTTCATTCAACTTGGTTTTTTATCTTTGGAATCAAAGAATATGCATCACAGCAAAATACACGAAGGATAGAATAATCAACAAGTTTATCTGTCCAAACGTCTTTTGGTGTCGTGTAGTCAATAGCAGAACTAGGAGATATATTAATTAGGAAACAAGCAATACGAACAGTACTGCTCTAACCCGACAGTACTCAACATATACCTAGCATGTTCCGTAATCGTATGATTCATCCTCTCAGCAACACCATTTTGCTGAGGTGTTCCAAGAACTGTCAACTACCTGACAATACCATACTCACTACAAAAATTATTAAATTCATTAGAACAAAATTCTCCCCCATTATCAATTCTTAGACATTTGATGCTCTTGCCTTTCTGATTTCCTGTTATTGACTTAAATTTTTGGAAACTGCTAAAGACATTTGATTTCTTTTCAACATATAAACCCACTTTTTTTAAAAAAAATCATCAATAAAAGTGACAAAATATGTAGCACCCCACATAGAAACAATATGTGATTCCCATGTGTCTGAATGAATCAATTCCAAAAAATTCGTACTTCTAGCAGTGGATAAAACAAATCACAATTGTTTTGCTTTCCAAATAAGCGTGACTCATAAAAATCTAAATAAAAATATTTTAAATCGGAGAGAAGGTTTTTATCGAGAAGTACCTTGAGTACGCATTCACTCATATGACCCAAACATGCATGTCACGTCATGATAGTGCAACTTTCCTGCTCACTCTCCTTTCTCAACCACTAGTGCTCCTTTTGAAATTTTCAGACATCATTTTTCACCTGTAAACCTGAAACCTTGCTCATCAAAATTTCTCAAGCACAAGAGACTTTTTTTAAGAACCGGATATGTCTGACACTTGGGATGGTGCATATGCCCATTGAACATCTTGATTCTTACATCTCTAACTCCCACTATTTTACATGAGTCATTATTTCCCGTGAGAACAATACCTCCATCATATGGTTGGTACCTATAAAACCAATCCCTATGTGGAGTCATGTGAAATGAAACACTTCAATCAAGTAGCCAATACTGCAACACTTCCTCCCTATCCACTGACAAAACTTCCCCATCTTCAGAAAAGTCAACATCTTCTATTAGATTTCCTTGAGAATTACTTGAACTAAGCTTCTCATTAGAACCAGATTTAGGGGCTTCTCGGTTCCCTTTCTGTGCCTTACAATTTTTCCTCATATGACCTAGCTTTACACAACTCCAAGACTTCACTTTCTTATGCCTTCTTGATTTGAATATTTGACTGATCTCTACCTATAACTCTCTCAATTGATCTTTCATGTGCTACAAATACATTCGCAAATGAATCCTAACCAGACTTTCGCCTAGACTCCTCTATCAAAAGTTTCAAAACAACGGAATCAAATTCGAGAGATTTTGCACTACTGAGATTCATGATTAATACGTCCTAAGATTTCGGCATAAAATAAAATAAAGTAACAACGTTATCTTCTTCATCAATCTTTACATCCAATGATATCAACTTGCATAAAGTAGAGACAAAAGCGAAAGCATAAGGCAAGATGAGGACAATTGACAAATTAGAGGAAAAAATTATGCAACATGCAAAATGTTATATATTCAGCATTATGTGGGTACTAGAAAAAAAAACCTGCTTTTCTTCTAAAATTACCTAGTAGTTAAAAAATAACTTGCTCTCAAAAGGGCTTAACCATTGTCAAAATGCAGGTGTCTCTACCACAAATACAGAGCAAAAACCTACTCTGAGAAAAATCAGAATAGGTATCAATTAACAAAGAAATATTCAGAGCAAAAACCTATTCTTGAACAAAGACATTTTCCGAGTGAAAACCTATTCTTTAACAAACAAACATTCTGAGCAAAATCCTATTATGAGCAAAAACCTATTCTGAGAAAAATCAACATAAAAATCAATTAACAAAGAAATATTCTTAGCAAACACCTATTCATGAACAAATACATGTTATGAGCAAAAAACCTATTCTTTAACAAACAAATATTCTGAGCAAAGTCCTATTATGAGCAAAACACTTATTCTTTAATAAACAAATATTCTGAGCAAAATCCTATTATGAGCAAATAACTTACTCTTTAACAAACAAATATTCTGTTGAGAATTATACTTAGTTTTATACTCTGGATCATGGACTGTTTTTTATGAAATCAAGACCAAATATACTCAAATATATTCGTATGCAAGCAAAAGCCCCTTATATGTCTGAGCAAAAAACTCATACATACACATCTACCACAGCCAAAACAGAGGACTCTGCACTTAACTATGTACAAATATTGCCAAGGGCATTAGGCCATCAAATGCTAATTGAAACGTATGAGATGATATTTCATGATACCATTGAGCACTTACATATCATTTGAATGGGAGTTTGTTGGTTAAATTGTGATGTATGAACTTCCCGACAGGATGACACTCCAATGGACTCCCCAACAGGATGATACCCTAATGGAGCTCATGGTAGAGCAAGTGGATAACGGTATGAGGATTGATGGGTTGTTCTCAAGGACTGTATGGATAGAGGCTCCATTGTGTCTACCCAACATGGTCCTAGGTTCAGTAGGGATAGGGTACAATGGAGAATTAAACAATTAGCAGTAATCTATAGCGATATTAAAAAATTCATTGCCCAGTCTGATTTTGGATTTGATGGGAGGAGGATGACAATCAGGTCAGCTTGGGAGGCGTATGTGAAGGTAATAAGAGCAAAAACATGTTCTGAGAAAAATATGTTATGAGAAAAATAAGTTCAGAATTTCAAAATACAAATAAGAGCAAAAATATGTTATGAAAAAAATCGGCTTAAAAATCAAAAAAATCAGGCATAAAAAAGGGACTTCGTATTATACAATAGATAGGGTATGAAAGATAAAAAAGAATCCCAACCTCTGAGAAAACAAAAAATCAAATGAACCTCCATCTATGCATTTTCAGGGCAAATATTGTAAAATCAATACTAGACAATAAATACAGAGAAAAAAAGATTTCTCAGAGAAAACAGAAAATCAAATGAAGCTCCATCTATGCATTTTCAAGGCAAAAATTGTAGAATCAATAGTAGACAAGAAATACAAAGAAAAAAAGATTTCTTAGGGAAAACGGAAAATCAAATGAGGCTTAATCTAAGCATTTTCAGGGCAAAAATTGTAGAATCAATAGTAGACAAGAAATACAGAGAAAAAAAGAATTCTCAAAGAAAACAGAAAAACAAATGAAGCTCCATCTATGCATTTTCAGGGCAAAACTTGTAGAATCAATTGTAGAAAAGAAATATAGAGAAAAAAAGTTTTCTCAGAGAAAACAGAAAATCAAATGAAGCTTAATCTTTGCATTTTCAGGGCAAATATTGTAGAATCAATAGTAGACAAGAAATACAGAGAAAAAAAGAATTCTCAAAGAAAACAGAAAAACAAATGAAGCTCCATCTATGCATTTTCAGGGCAAAACTTGTAGAATCAATTGTAGAAAAGAAATATAGAGAAAAAAAGTTTTCTCAAAGAAAACAGAAAAATCAAATGAAGCTTAATCTTTGCATTTTCAAGGCAAAAATTGTAGAATCAATAGTAGACAAGAAATACAGAGAAAAAAAGATTTCTCAAAGAAAACAGAAAATCAAATGAAGCTCCATCTATGCATTTTCAGGGCAAAAATTGTAGAATCAATTGTAGAAAAGAAATATAGAGAAAAAACGTTTTCTCATAGAAAACAGAAAATCAAATGAAGCTTAATCTATGGATTTTCAGGGTAAAAATTGTAGAATCAATAGTAGACAAGAAATACAGAGAAAAAAAGATTTCTCAGAGAAACCAGAAAATGAAATGAAGCTCCATCTATGCATTTTCAAGGCAAAAATTGTAGAAAAGAAATACAGAGAAAAAAATATTTCTCAGAGAAAACAAAAAATCAAATGAAGCTTAATCTATGCATTTTCAGGGCAAAAATTGTAGAATCAATAGTAGACAAGAAGTACAGAGAAAGAAATATTTCTCAGAGAAAACAGAAAATCAAATGAATCTCCATCTATGCATTTTCAGGGCTAAAATCGTAGAATCAATAGTAGACAAGAAATACAGAGAAAAACATATTTCTCAAAGAAAACAGAAAATCAAATGAAGCTTAATCTATGCATTTTCAGGGTAAAAATTGTAGAATCAATAGTAAACAAGAAATACAGAACATAAAATCAAATGAAGCTTCATCTATGCATTTTCAAGGCAAAAATTGTAGAAACAATAGTAGACAATAAATACAGAGAAAAAAAGATTGGGGTTTTTGCAATACTATAAATCTCAAACAAATACAGAGATATTGGGGTTTTTGCAATACTATAAATCTCAGACAAATACAGGGAGAGAGAGAACCTTTACAGATGCAGTGGCCTGCAGAGAGGCACAGTGAAGAGAGCGATGGGTGGCTTCTTTCGGCTAGTAGCATATGGGTCCGAGAGGGCAACAACAGGAACAAGAAGCAGGCGAGCAGAGAGAAAGACTTTGGCGCGAGCAGAGTGAGAGGGAGGGCATCTATAAATTGGGGGAAGTAGAAGAGAAAGAGAAAAAAACCCAAGAGATATAGTAAGAGAGGGAGTGCATTCTCTTTTTGAGGAAGTAGGAGAGAGAAAATCTAGGAGAGAAAGAGCGAGAGGCACCCTTTTTAAGACGCTGTGATGACAACGTACCCACTCGGGACTTCGATTTTCAAATGCACAGACCTTTTTTCGTAAAAGGTGCAACTCGTTAAACCAACCGTTGGATTTTGTATTTTTCATCACAGCCATTCGGCTCATCTCAAAGGGGTGCACGAGCGGGCTAACCCCATATATATATATATATATATATATATATATATATATATATATATATATATATATATATATATATCCGGTTTGTCTAGGGTTAACAACCCCTCAAAATACAAAGGTTGAAGTTAAAAAGGGTTATGATAGGTGTATTATCAAAACAATCATTATTTTTTTATTAAAAGTTATTTAAATATGTAACTTTACCTTTAAGCAAATGTAACTTTGAAGTTTTCACAAAAATACAATGACATTTTGAAAGTTAGTGTCCTTGAACTTTATTTGTAGGGTGCGCTTGTCCTTTAGCTAAAATTTCAACTTTACCCTTATGGATATGAAAAAAGTACCCTTTGTCTTGTGGTAATATTTACAAAATTACCCAAAAATAATAATTTTTTTAAAAAAATAGACTATAAAATTAATAAATCCACCCTTCGCAACTCTCTCTATCTTAAACTTTTGTAATTTGAAGGATTGTAACTTGAAATTTAGAGCATGTGTATATAAAAAATAGGTGAATCTTTAAAAATATCAAAAAAATATTTTACATGAAATAAATTGATCAAAATACCCCCGAAAAGTTTTGGGGGTATTTTGGTCAAATTATTTTCGTGAATTATTGTTTTTATATTTTTATTAGGTGTGGCTTGATGAGAAGAACTGGTGTGGCTTGATGAGAAGAACACACGCCTAAAATTTCAAATGATTTGGATTTGTAGAAAAATAATTAAAATTTAAATACTACCAGACATCCGTGTTCGTCAGATCGACCCAGATTCAATCTGGGCCGTTGGGCTTATACTATTCCATGAACTAGTGAGCTTATACGAACCTAGTCTTATCACTGTATGAAAAAATCTGGCGGCATGTGTTTTTCGACTACCACGGACCTAGCATGTCCATGGCGGTTAAAAAATTCACGTGGAATTGCAACGAACAACGCCGTCCATTCAATAAACCGCCACAGACATAGCAAGTCTGTGACGGTGGCGGAACATTATAGTATTTCCCCTATAGGCGTTTTTTGGGCTTTTCATATATATATATACACACATTTACACATAAAAAAAGTTATGTCATATAACATTATTAAAACACCTAAAAAATAAAAATAATTAAATTTTAATACTCCAAAAAATATTACTTTGTGAATTTGAATTTTATTCATCAAAATTTCTTATAGATCAATCCAAGGTTGCATCGTTACAATATGGAAAAAAGCAACAAAGTATTAGCTAATTATTAATTCAAAATATAGTACCCTTTTGTGTGGTTATTGAAAAGAGTCATAATCATTCATAAAAAATACAAGCTTTCAAAACTAATAAAAATCAATGTCTAACACATGAAAAGGTACAATATAATTCATGCTATTAATGATAAAAGAGATGGACCAATAGAAATCTTATATGACACAAAGTAAAATTAGAATGGACAAGAGTAGTTGAAGAAGAGAGATGAATATCAGTGGTTCATAGCTTGGAGAGGGACAAACCAATGGTCAACAGGCTTCGAGAGGGAGAAACCAGTGGTCTACGATTTGTAAAGGGAGAAACTAGATGAGGATGGAGAAACCTTAGAAAGTTTCATAGTAGTTGAAATAAATTATATTTTTTATTTATAATGACAATGACTTATAACAACCCTAATTTAACAAATAAAAATATATTTTATTTTTCAATTTTTATTCTAAACTACTTATTTTATTCTAAAATATTTGTTACTTTTAAAATAAAATATTATTCAATGAATAATGAAAGCTTCTAAAAAGATAACTGTCGCTTTTTAAAAAAAAAAGGTGTCTAAAAAGTGGATACGGTAATAGACTCTTAATAGAGTTGTCGTATACATATCCAAGAGTGTCGATATGCCTGTTGACATCCTCAAAGTGTCAACCCATGATCAAACCCCAGGAGACGGGTGTCTATGTTCAATGTGCTATACTAAACTGAGAATTTACTGCTCTATCTGCATATAGAAAAGGCTGTCAAATAATGTTAACTTAAAATGTTCATTTAAATTCTAAAATGAAATTAAAGCCCGGAAGACAAATTAAACGAGCCAAATTCACTTCAAATTGAGATTATTTATTAAGTGATAAATCACAAGATACTTTGCTAATTAAATACGACTGCAATTTTTTCAATAGAACACCTCAACTTAATCAATTAAATTGTTACCCAAGAAGATTACATCTGATAAAAGAACGAGAAAAGTACGTAGTGGGCTCATTGCTTAGTGTAGTTGTTACTAAACTTTTTCCTTCTTTTCTTTTCTTTTGCTTTTTTTTTACATTCTTCAAGTTCATCCAAATTTTGTTTTTTTTCATTTCTTTTTTTTTTTTTTTTATCAAAGGGGTTTAGGTCATTTTGATGCTTCCTAAAGACTTTCTCTCTCTCTAATCCTGAAAAAATACGTTTCCATGGTGCATGGAATAGTTTCCCAAGTAACTAATAATCTAAAACCCGTGACCTCCAGAAAACAACTAATCCCTTCAAAAGAAAAATCATAACCATTTTTCGAAAAAGTGTTTAAAAAGTTGGACTAGGGTTCCAAGTTCCGACTAGTTATGCCTCTGAGCCCAGGACTCAGTCCACATACAACGAGTCCACATGGGAGAGGAGAGCTTTTATTAAGAAAAAATATTATGAAAATTTGGGAGACTCAAGTAATTTTTTAACTTGCCGTTACCAAATAGTTGACATAAGGCTTGGATGATTATGAAGTGATTTTTTAACTTGAGGCAAGTCTTGATTTCGACTTACGATTCTTTAGACACTTATGCAAAACGTGCAAATACTATTTTCCTTTGTCTTTGCATTGCAACTCACAAAGCATATATTTTTGTCTGGCCATGACAAAGCATATATTTTTGTCTGGCCATGAAAAATCCAAATATTGGTTTCAAGCGATAGAAAAGCGGCAAAATATACATTTATATAAGTCTTTTGGTTGGGTAGAAACTCTCTAGCAAGTTATCAACCCTCCATCGACGATAAAAGGTTTTGTGGGAACAATTTTATATTTTAGATTTCAGGGTACATCATTTATGAAAAAATAAAAATTTAAAAAAATAAAAAAAAAAATAAAAGGGGGAAAGTGTGGGTAGGCAAGAAGATATTGGGACATCAAAGCATCTATAGAACGAGCAGCAACCAATCGAGAGAGAGACAGAGGAGAATTGCAGAACCAAGCACAAGGGGAAGATAGCCGGAAGACCAGATTCACAGAACCGTTGGGCCCAAATGTGATAGAAGAGTTAGATTGTCTATAGCCAGAATCTATTGAAGGGAGCACCTAGTCTCATCTCAGTTTGTGTCTATGTCTGTGTCTCATCAGCGCTCATGCGCAAGCTACAAGTCGAGCAAGAACGAGATACGAAGGGATGCACTTCACCTCATAGCTTTCCAATGTATTTGGATGTGTTAATATTTTTAGTTTTTTTGAAAATTTAGTGAGGCATACACACCCATACCTGGGTTTTAAATTGTTAGGTTTTCGAAGCTATGAATGGGATTCGAGAGCACGATGTACGACTAAGAGGCGTGCGTGCTAGCACCACAAATTAATAGCTTGTCAGATCCATGTTGGGATATGTTGCTTTAACGTCCTTGAGAGCATGTAAAGACAATGGCCATACTATAGTGACACTATACTCGAGCAGAAATGTGGTCCATATGAGGGACATACTTTGTAGTGCCTATTGACTCACCGGGCTGGGCAGTCTAGGCTTAGAAATGGAGTCCAAAACTCTTTATACTTGAGCATTAGGTACAATCACGTAGTTTGCTCTCTTCCTATATACATGGAGACAATGAAGCCGAATTAATTCAACATCAACTCTATGGTGCCTAATTTTCTTTTGGTACTAGGAGTTTTTTGTCTCCAGGGACACCATTGTCATTGTCGGGATCTTTCTGGTCATCATGGTATATTTATGATTGTTTCTTTGTTTTGATCACCACGGCGCTTTCGCCATCATCTCTTTGCTTTGACCCTTGGATGAGTTTGTAATTACCTCTTTGTTAGTTTTGTCATTTTGGGCGTTGTCAAGGTCTAAAATATTTTAGTTTAGAGATAGATAATTTTTTGTGTGAATGCTTCCATTTTTGGTTTAGAGAAAGATAATTTATTGTGTAAATTAATGTGGTTGTAAAACCAGTCGAGCTAACCAATAACCGTTCAGTTAGATTGAAACCGGCCAGGGGCCGGTTTCAGTTTTGGGCGATTTTGGTGATCAACCGATATTTTAAACTTTAAATACAATACTACTTCAAATTGATAATAGATGTATTAGAATTCAATTTCATTTCGTCATTGATTCACCACGGGATTCGAATTTGAAACAAGTCCTTTATTATTAGACACATTAACCAATAAACCATATACTACTTAGTAGACAAAAGAAGGGCCTATATTATACATACCTTAAGCTTTTCTTCATTTTATATTTAAAAAAAGAGTTGGTCAAGACGATTTTTTTAATACTATTTTAATGTTCTTTACATTAAGGTAAAAACTAATTTTCTTTTTGTCAATGATACTTTTTTATTTTCCCATCTTTTTCATAAAATTTTAAAAATACCCCTAAACACAAATCGATTCATTAAAATCCATTTTTTTTCATTAATTTTCAACTTCATTTGAATGTGTTTTGTTTTAATCGCATTCTTTGTATACTTTTCATATTTTAATAGATTTTTTTTTTGTATCTTTTTTATTTTTTTAACACTTATATCATTCGGGACTTGTTCCGTTAGAGCGGTTGAATTGACCGGTTTACCGGTTAAGTTGGTTTAATGGCTTAAGAGCCCATATTTAGTTAACCGTTCCGGTTCGATTTTGTGAACACCGGTATGAATGCTTCCATGAATCCAGCATTTAAAGAACATTTAAAGATGTGTTGTTTCATTGCATGGGAAATTGGGTGAAGGTTGCATGCAAGCAAGTTACAGTATGGGAAATGGGGCTAAGCGGTAATCCAGTCATTTATGTGCTTTGTTTGGGATAGTTGGGTCATTTTTAAGCTCAAGCAAGTGGGAATTTATAAATGGACCATTACTGTAACAATTAGCCAGGTTTCTTGATAATTTGATAATGAAAAAGAAAGCTTCCTTCTCCTCCTTGGTGTAGAGAGAAAGAAAGGGAGTTCCCATCCTTGTGTAATGGGAGTACCATGAGTTAGAGGGCCATCCACTTGATGTACTAGCAAGAATTAGGGGTTGAAAACTGTTTTCTCTTTATTCTCTTGATAGAGATCAATTAAGACAGGTCGTTGTCCCACAATCAGCATCAGATCTATATTTTTTGGTGCTGGTTTAGCACCAAACAATTCGATATGTTATAAATGATCTTGCCATGTTCAAGTGCAGGTCCTTTCTTGGTTAGTTTGAATAATTATAAATCAATAAATATTTTTGAAGTAATCGCAGACAATGTTTGCATAGCCAAATATACTCAATGCATCAAATTTTATTAGCTAACAAAAGTTATAAATTAGCAATTAAGAAAAATAGTTAATCTTCGGCCTCACGGCAAGGTATTTAACGCCCAAAAATGCTCATATATAGGAGTTTAAGGTATAGAAGCAATTGATCACTTTCCTTGTGCATCCCAAGTCAAACAGGTCCATTCATATAGATAGGCCGTACAAAGAAAACACCAAATCACACCCTAATGATGGTTTTCATTATAGCTAAGACCATTTTACTAATACTTTAAAAAATAAAAAATAAAAACTTCTAATCTAGTTGAGAAAGCGGGTAAAGCCCTGTCCACCGCACTGCATTATCCAAAAAAAAAACCCCCACTGCATTATCCAAAAAAAAACAAATTAGAAATGATTCTTCCCCACATATCCATGGACAAACAGTGCCCAGACGCCAAGTGAAGAGTCACATTTTTATTTTTATTTATGCGGGTCATATACGATGATGACCCTTCCATTTATGTAAGTAAGTTTTAGATAATTAGCTGATGGACCTTCACTTCAAATTCAGCTGGCTTTCAAACCCTTTAACAGCAAAGCCTGATGCCGGACAATCTGGTGGGGAATAGTTGTAGGTATCCTTGCATACACATTGTTCGGAGTTGGAATCCCCTTCGGTGCAATCACATTTTTTGCACCAGATGGGACAGTTCTCCCACACGTCCGAGCAGTGACAAATTGGGGGACATGACCTGGTGCAGATGCCCCTATTGCAGCATGGGCTGCAAGTGTCACCTGCCACCACCACCACCCAAAAAAAAATAAAAAATAAAAAATAAAAAATAAAAAGAAAACAGGTTTAAGAAAATAAAGTGAGTGGAGTACTAAGAAATAAAAGAGCTACGCACCATAGAAAGAGAGAGAATGAAGATTCAGAAGGGGAAGAGGGCCTGTTAGTTTTCAGCCTAAAGCCTTCATCACTAGCCAAAGCTAGTAATATATTGTTTAGTAGCAGTCATTGTTTAGTCGATCGATGCCGAAACGGAATACCATTTCGTGGAAAATGCCATTCGATGGTGCACCGTTTGCATCATCTGTAAATGGGGTTGAGACCCCCTTATTCATAAATTATCAGGAACAATGGTAAAACACTGTAAAAACAATTTATCCATTGTTTTCCGGCTATAAATACTTTGTATTCCAGCACCAAAACTAAATTACCATATTTGAAAAATAAGAATCCCTATTTTCTGTTTTTCCTATCTCCCGAAGGAGAACTTTCTACCTGCTTATGAAAACTTACCAAAGTTGGGATTGGTTTCCATGCCCTTCGCCCCGTAATCACAAACACCAATGAACACAAATAGAAGCATCACAACAACTCTAAACCCACCCATTCTGTTTCCTCACACACACACACAAGAAACAGGGTTTGCAACTTTGTATTGGAGGGTTGGGCCTTTATAGAGGGAAGCGAGGGCGCGTTGGGTGCCTTTCCCTTTGTTTTTTTTTTTTTTTGCGCAAGGCATGTGGATATATGTGGAAATGTTGCTTTTGGAGTACATTTCCTTATCGTAAACGTGTGGATTTTCATGGTTAGGTTCAATGAATGCCAATGCCATTTATCTTTAATTATTGCTGTCCTATATTTTATATATATATATATATATGGTAAGCTTACCACTAGCATCAATTTTAAATAATTAAAATACGACGCACTCGCGTCAATTTTAAATAATTAAAGTAAGATAAGCGCGAGTATTCAAAAGTAAGAGTGGCTTTGATTTGACACCTGGTTATAAAATTTGAAGCGTCTCAAAAACATACAAATCTTGTATAAATATTTCAAAAGTAATGACACAGATATTTTTCTATATTAATGTGAATAAGATCTTAAAAGATTATTATTAAATTTGATGTAGATCTTCAAAAAAGTTATCACACGGGTGTTAGATTTAACTTTTTTCTAGATATATATTAAATTTGATAGTTATCATTTGGGGTCCTACTCACAAAAATGTAAGAAGGTCTCATAGGATCATTACTCATATTTCAAAATCATAAAAATGGCCGTCTTAAAATTTTTTTACAAGAACGTTATTTTAAAAACTTGAATCTTTTTTTTTTCTTTTTTAATATAAATATATTTTCATGTGGGAATGATCCATTGGATGGTTTTCCAATATCGAAACAATTTTTCCATGTGAGTTTTAGTTGCATTTTAATTTTATAATGTAAGGTTGATGTCTTATATAAATTTTTTTTCCATATAAAAAAAAGGGTCTCAAAGAACAATGCTCAATCAAAATGTTTATTTAAATTCTAAAATGAAAATAAGGACATGCACACAAAATCGAATGGGCAAAATTCACTTCAAAATGAGACAATTTATTCATTTATTTAGAGATCAATCTTAGGGTGCCTATGGATAATTTGTTAAATACATATGATCGCAGTTTTTTCAATAAAATACCTGTATTTAATTTATTACATTTTTTCTTGGAAAAATAACATCTAAACAAAGAAAAGAAAAATAATATACGTAATGGATTTGCGGCCTAATTTACCATGCTTGACCACATGGGGGCCGGTGCGTAACCGTCAATGCGTTGATGTCACGTTGAGACTGATAAAAAATATTTAAAAATCACAAAGATGCCTTAAGATAATATTCAAATGTGATTTTAATGCCTATAATTGGTATTTATTTTGAAAATATCCTACAGTTTTGATTGAAATAAGGACAGAGTCCCTATTTGATCAGCAGTTTGATGCATAGTAGTGAGTTTCTCCTCAAATATGTTTTATATAAACATTAGGGGTGGGAATCGGGTCGCGTCAAGCAGCTGACAAGCTGACCCGTACCTGGTATGGGTCCCAGTAGGTCAGGTCCATAGAGGTCGGGGTTAACTATCTGACTTGGATCCTGTCTGGTTGGGTCGGGTTGAGGTTACGTCCATATCTGACTTGGACCCAATACATATTTCAAATAAATTCTTTATTTTAATTTTTTGTAATTTTTAATTCTTTTTTAAAGAAAAAGGTTGCATAAGGTTGCAACCTTATACTGTTGAGGAAAGGTGCAGCTCAAAAATCTTGCAGTGGAGAGTGTTCCCTCATAGTAGAACCCTCCAACGGATCGTCTAGACCTTGAGATGAAAGGACATGAAGAAAAAAAATGATATCCAAGTTAAAAAAATAGTACATCTAGTAAAAAGTCATCTGAACAGTCTCTTTTCAAGATTTTCAAGTGTTTATTAATCTGCTCAATCTGTACTAATTTTAAATTTTAAATTTTTTAACTGAATTTAAAAAGAGCTTTTGAAGCCAAAATAAGATTTTCGATACCAAAATGATATCTCTAAGTAAATTTTATAGGTGCACCTAAGCTCTACAGTATAAGGAAGCAACCTTATACAAACCTCACCTTTTTTTTTAATATTCTCAAGTTTAACCACCAAAACTCGGGATACTCGAGCTCGCCACTGCGGTAAGCCCATCTTACACTGGCAAGTCTAGGTTGGCTCGCATGAGTAGTTAGACATTATCCTACAATCTCTGACATCCATGGCCCTAAGAAAATAATAAAAATTTTATTTATCCCTGACAGCAAAATCTGACCAAAAGACTCTTGAAGGAAAATTGTTTGGTGCATCATACCCCGCACCTATTCCAAAGCTACACCAAAATTAGGTACCGTAAATAGTAGTCCTCCAAAAAAAAGTAAAATCAAAGGTTCATATACTTTCTCTAAACAATATTATTTTTAGCTTTTAAAATTTATTTATTTTTATAGACTAATAATCTACATGTTAAAAATTATATATTCCAGTAAAATTAGGACCAACTTCTATCTCAAAAATAAATCATTAACGGGCAAGCATTTCTACATGTGAGTCCGTGGAGTCATCCAAGCCGTGTCCTAGATAGAAAAGCTGAAGTAAATAAAAAGGAAGAAAAAAGCATTACTAGATTGTACCAAATGGAATGTCCTCGCCGTATGCTCGTTTACTTCAACTTTAACAACTTACCCTTTTTTTTCTCTTACTTTGTAGTTCACTGTCTTAAGGCCACTTTTGGAAATAGTACTTGTAATGCAGTTTTGGATGGTCAATTTTCAAGATTTTTATGTTTTGACAGTTGCTCGACCTACATTATTTTTGAAGCTTTAAATTTTATAATTAAAAATGAAAATATATTTGAGGGCTATCACACAGATTTCTAGTATTGAGATCATATTTCTCGATACTATTTGAAGGTTTGCTGTAATTTGATTGTTTAGAGCCTCGGCTCTATATAAACTGCACCCTCATTATCTTTTATACTGAAGGTCACAATGTGGTTTAGATAATGGTCTCTTTGTGACAGCTTCCTTTGTGCTCTTCCTCTCTCCATTGTAGTTATTGTCATTGCCCCTCTCTCTCTCTGTTCATTTTTTATCACTAAGCAAATGTGATGCGGTAAACATCTCTCGCTCTCTCTTTCTCTATAGCCATCATGATTGGGAGTGATTTACGTTGGGAGATTAAAATTTTAGTTAAAATGCCAAATGCTCCACTTATATAAAAAAGTTATAAAGAAAGTCGATCAACTTGTTATTTATTTTATTTTATTTTTTAAATTACCCCTCGATCAACTTGAATTTTGATTTTTTTTTAGTTAGTAAGGCACTGCTTTAAAGTTTAGGGCACTTCCCTCTTAACGAAAAAATTAAAATAAAAAATAAAATTCGAGATGACTCAAGGGCAATTTTGAAAAAAAGGCCAGTTGACTTATCTTCTTTGTAATTTCTATCTATAAAAGGAGTATTTTGTATTTTACCTAAAATTTTTGGATCCATACATAGATCACTCCATGATTGATTCAACATTGATTCAACTCGTTTTACACATTTCAGAGCACAACCGAATTTGAAAGATTGTAGTTTTCTTGATGGATCCTGAAAGTCTAAACGGCGATAGTGTGTTCAAAATGCACGTCATCTCTCAATTTGAATAATTAATAGCCAAATTTTGTAGTCCTCAGACAATTTTGTGTAGCCGAATACGCTTGTACATCAATTAAGATAGCTAGTAAGGGAAAAGTCGTTGGTGAGCCAGCTGATTCACCAGATGGATGTTGTAAAACACCCACCTTCTAAAATAAATATAAATATGGATGGTGTAGAAATATCTATTAAATAATCACTTTTTAACTGTTGAAAAAAATCCACCTTTAAGATAGATTTGAGAGGGGACCTGCATATGCATCCCCCAGTAGAAGTCATATATTTACATGTAAGGAGACACAATTTAATAGTGGCAAGGTTCCATAGCCCTTCTAGCCAAGGTGAAGAATTACATTTTCTTTTATTGTGGTCACCTTTCCATTGATTCATATAGGTGGTATTTCTTAGCGGATGGATCTTCACATCAAATGTAGATGGCTTTCGATCTCTTTGAAACGGGACAATATGGTATGGGATCAGTAAAAGATGCAGTTACATTTGGTAGGTTTGAAGTCCCGGTCCGTGCACTAACAGGTTTCGCACCAGTAGGAGCAGTGGAATCAAAATGGGGGCAGTGACGCGGTGCACATGCCTCCATTGCAGCAAGGTATGTAATTTTCACCCGCACAACGAGAAACCATGGAGAACAAAATCGGGTTAAAACCAAAGAGGGAATAGAGAGCTAAAGAAGCATCCTTTGAATCATAAATTTTTTTGAAAAAGCGTATTGCCTTTTTCCTTAAATAAAGTAGAGATGTGATGAGGATTCAAAAGGAAAGAGGCTTCCGAAACGACTCAGAATCTTTGCGTACAAAAACAAAAAAACAAAAAAACAAAGAAAAAAACAAAGAAAGAAAAGAAAAAAAAAGAAAAGAAAGAAAAAAAAGAAGGTATAAACACAACGAGAGAAAGAGTGTGATAAGGGAGCAAGTGTCTAGTGGCTCTGCCTTTGTTTTATGCAAAGCATGTGAAATATGTGGATGTGTGAGTTTTGATCATCTTGACCTCTAGATTTGTGGATGTTAATATTCGGGAGTGTGATGTTTACGTACAAAAATAATAATAATAATAAAAAAGAAAATAAGTAAAAAGTAGGCAAGTCAGTAGGGATTTGAATCCTTTCTTGTTGGTGGGATTTGGGCCTTTACTTTTGGGTGAGAATTGAGTGAAATATATCATCTACCACCAAAACCTATAGCCATTCTCATTATTTCATACAAACAAGAATGTCCATATGGGTTTTCATAAAGAAGCCCCTTGGTTTTTCTCTTAGCTCATGCATATAATAATTGAGGACTTGACCCCAATGCCCTCGATCCTTCAAAAAACTTATGAAATTAGACACCGTTTAGTCCAGTTGACTAAATTATCTCCAAAAATAAAAATTTATTTCCATTTTTATAGATAACTCAATTTTCTTAGGGAAATTTTGGTTGAATATTTGTAGCTAATATTATTTATACAAGTCATTTTAACAGGTGCCGTTTCTATAAAGGGTCAACTTTAATCAAAGTAAGGTGAGCCGCTAAATCTCTAAATTGTGCAGGAACATGTAGCTCTGGAGATGAAAAGCATTGTAGCAGTCTAAAAATCTATTCGTAACATTTTTAATGAAATTTAAATATCTAAAAGAGATACAAGTCCCAAAACTATTATGATGGTTTAAATATCCATCTCTACTTCTAATTATGAAATTTAAAGTTTTAAAAAGATGCAGATTAAACAGATCCATAAACACTTGAAAAACTAAAAAATTACAGTACAAAGAATTTGTTACAAAACAAACCACTTTCAGGACTAAATTTTTTTTTATTTATTTTTCACATCCATAAATCTCGAGGATGAAATGATAAAACTGAGTTATATAATGGGAAAGCAAGAGGCGTTGGAGGACATTCCCATTTGCTAAACGTGTGCTTGGTGGGGTTGGGTTTCACATGAATGCTATTTATCTTTTTTTAATTATTGTTGTCCTTCATGATGTACGTGTAGAGAGAGAGAGTTTTGTTACATGGACCGTGGTTTGTATCAAAGTTACGTTTTAAAAAATAAAAATATATAATCTGAAGATTTTTCAATCTTTGCTATAATGATAAAAAATATAAAAATAAATAATTTAAATAATTTTTTATTATATATATATATATATATTTATTTATTTTGTTTTCCAACTAATTAAGATATTCAGCCCCGTTAGTGGTTGAACCACTCGAAAAGCCTCCATCCTTTCCTTTCAACACACACACCAAGAAAGAGAGAGAGAGAATGAGTAGGCTGTGCAGCATATGGTTGCCCTGGCAGCGTAGAGGAGCCCATCATAGTTGAGGGTATATTCCCACGTGTTAAAGGTGGTGTCTGGACCATGTGGGGGTTGGTTTCACAGTAATGCCATTCATTTTCTCTTTATTATTTTTGTCCTGAGTAGGTGATTTAGAAAGAGAAATTACATGGCAGAGTAAGAGAGAGAGAGAGACAGATTAGATGGCCCAACTACTCACCCACGACATGCCGGTACAAAACTTACATTTCAGTGGTCCATATTAATGGCTTGTGGTGCTAACCATAACAAACATGATGTTCCCTACTGCAGAAGAATATGGTACTCAAGACATCTAGGTCTTCCCTGCTTTGATGCTAGGATATTAATTCGAAGACAACCCACCATCCGAGAAGAGATCATCTCTATTCTACAGCTAAATCACTGTCCAGGAAGATACCATCTCGATTCCATAGCTAAACCACTGTCCAAGAGGAGAACCTTAAGAACAATCGAAACTTTCTCTTTCTAAATAGGAAAATCACCCAAACTCTTCAAGGGAACGAGTCCTCTACAAGAAACCAGCATCTCAATCTACAGGAGACACATCTGTGGCGTTTCTCTCCATAAAAAGCTCTCTCTTCTCTAAGGGAGGCCTATCGATGTTGAGGAGGCTCTGCCTCTTTCCTTAAAGGAAGCTACCTTTCTCATATGATGACCCAAATAAGGCATACAAATTCTCTGCTCTTTCATCATATTTATATAAGGTTAAGAGTTCACACCAAATAGGAAACTTCATATAGGTATGGCAAATATCTCAATAACCAAGAGATATATCCAAAGTCCTAATCCTTTTGGAAATTTATTTCCTTTAGGAAACTTATTAATATCAATCTCTATCCCACATAATATGGGATTTCCTTATGTAGGTGATTTTGGATAATCACCTTATCCAACAATCTCCACCTTGATATCAAAATCGCCTAATCACCATGCCAACTTCTAATGGAAAGCTTTAAGAATTCATCTTCTTTTGCTAAATAAATTCTTTCACCAATCTTGCTGGAAAGATTGTGCTTGCTATCATATGTCTCCACCATAATTAAAATGCTCGCCTACTTTGCCATGTGTTTTTCTACAACCGAATACATAAACACTAGCCTTGTACTGAACCATACGCTCTAATAGCACTCGTTGAAGATAAAAACCAATGTTTGACAAAAATAAGAAAAAAATAAAAGAGTGCAAAAAAATAAAAGAATTGAAACACAAAGATTTACATGGTTCGGTAAGTTGTCTACGCCCATGGAACAACAAAATTCTCTTCCACTAATCAGAAAAACACTATGTATGCATGGAGAATACAAGGGATTACAAGTTCTCTCTCAAACCCTAAAATATGGTCTTTCTCTCTCATTAACACCCACTCAAGGACTAAAGAACTATCCCTCTTCTTTCTGGATTTTTCCTTGCATACATTTCACGTGTATTCTCTCTCTTTTCAAGACAACTTATATAAAAAGGAACCCAAAGGCCATAACGTGAGCCTCTATGTCATTCCTATATTCTAGGTTGGGAAAAGGTCTCTCATTCCCAATAGAAGTCACGTGATGCCTTTCCTTATTGTAATTAGATCTCCTATATCTATGGGTTCCTTTGTACTGTACATCTCATGAAATTACCTCCCATAGAAGATTATGTTTGATCCCATTAATGTAGGAATACAAGATCAATTAGATCTCATTCACCGTTAGAAGTACAAGGTTTTAGAACTTTTTCATTTGGATACATGAAAATCACAAGTTGTTTCTTTGGGGGGTGCTGCACATTTTGTCACTTTTATTTATGATTGTTCAAAAAAAAGTGTGGACTTATATGCTAAAAAAGAAATCAGATGCCTTCATTGTTTCCAAAAATTTAAGGCCTTGGTAGAATATTAGAAAAGCAAGAGCATCAAGTGTCTAAAAACTGATAATGGGGGAGCATTTTTGTCACACCCCAAGAATTTACAATACTGATATTCCTGAGATGTGACAGACAAAACATATATACATCTATTGATAGGACAAATTTACAGTGGCGAGGTCTTACAAAGTAAATAAAGAAAGCTAGTACAACAACAGTATCTTCCAAGGTTGATCTTGACTAGAACTCAAAATGAATCCGCAGTTATCTTGAAAAATGTTTACCATAGTTTGATGAGTTTGGCTACTCAGTAAGTGATCATCATAATCCTAAAAATAATCATGATTGAAATATATCAATATTTTCCAAAATGAGATCTATTAACAAAAATGCATCAACAGTTTCGCTTTCAATAAATGCACAATTAAGTATAATCCGAGTAATTGAAATGCTTATAACACTTTTAACGGCATTACATAATTCAAAGGATTTCACAAAATACCCTACTGGCGTCCCAAGTAGGTCACCTATATACCCCATCAGCGTCCTGATGGGTCCACTTAATCCCTATCGGCGTCCCAGATAGGTCCACTTAATCCCTACAGGTCCACTTATACCTCACCGGCATACCGGATGAGTCCACTTAATCCCTACCGGCGTCCCAGATAGGTCCACTTATACCTCACCGGCGAACCGGATGAGTCCACTTGCATACTTAAATTATCTCTTTAAACATTCGAAAGGAGCAATATCATGTACTCAACATATCACTGAAACCATTAATACGAATTTCACTTAAACCATTAATAACAGTCACTCTCTATAACATTTCCAAAATAACCAATCAAATATTTTGGGCTCAAATTTAGAAAGGTAGCAGTTTGTAAAGGCATTCTAGCTTAATTGCCAATTTAATATGTATAGAAAAACTCTTATAAAAATTCAAGAATACGGAATTATCACAATTTATGGGATATCAATCCACAAATAAACATTTTACAACAATACTTAATCAATTGCTAAAATGTCAATTTTTAAATAATAAGACAGTCATTTGCACATGAATTTTTCAATGTCTAAATATTCAAAACAGTAGAAAGAAATATCACAATTTTACTAAAAGCAGAAATATCACACTTATTTCTAACAATAGACAAGAAAAATAAATAAATTTATTTTTCTAATTTACAGCATTCAAAATTGCTAACATAGATAAAATATCACAATTTTTATTAAAAAGATTATTTTTCAAGATAATGAGATCACGTGCGCATAAAATTTATCGCACCTAAAATTCATGATAATAAGCAAAAATAATTATTTCATTTTATTTTTAAAAAGTATGGATTATTTTTCGAGACTATGAGGTCACTTACACATAAAACTGATAAAATAAAGATCCTAGACCGAAATATCACTATTTATTAAAAATAGACTATTTTTCAGGAAGACGATGTCACTTACCTAAAATATTTGAGAGGGAGCTTCCGATAAAAATTCGGCTAGGGAGAGGAACTCACTGTGTTTCGACCAGAAAGGGAAAGATTTCAAAAGTTTTCTAGAGTGGGAGTCCTCACCTCTCGTATTTAAACTCTTACGACACCTTATTATAATATTTTATTAAGTGACACCTTATAAACGAGGTGTAACCGTTACAATACCCCTTATATGCTTAAAGCCCACGTCCACTTGACGTGGCAAGGCAGGAGCAAACAAAAGAAACTTAACCAAAAGATTTTGAAAACAGTGATGGTCCCTAAGGACCATCATGCTCATATAGACCATCACTTATTAAGAGTTTCTTTCCTTCTTTTTTATTTTTATTTTTTTACTTTTTTTTTTAAAATTTTAGAATTATTACATTCTTCCCCCCTTAAAGAAATTTAGTCCTCTAAATTTGTGTACCTGATTACTGAAAAAGATAGGGATATTTTTTTTTCTCATATTCTTTCAACTTCATTATTATTTTAAGTACATTTTTTTAAAAAAAAATTTCTTAATAATCTTAAACCTATTGCTCTGATACCATAATTGTCAAACCCCAAGAATTTACAATACTGATATTCCTGAGATGTGACGGACAAAACATATATACATCTATTGATAGGACAAATTTATAGTGGCGAGGTCTTACAAAGTAAATAAAGAAAGCTAGTACAACAACAGTATCTTCCAAGGTTGATCTTGACTAGCACTCCAAATGAATCCGCAGTTAACCTGAAAAATGTTTACCATAGTTTGATGAGTTTGGCTACTCAGTAAGTGATCATCATAATCCTAAAAATAATCATGATTGAAATATATCAATATTTTCTAAAATGAGATCTATTAACAAAAATGCATCAACAGTTTCGCTTTCAATAAATGCACAATTAAGTATAATCCGAGTAATTGAAATGCTTATAACACTTTTAACGACATTACATATGTGGAATATGGGGAAATGTTCATTTCCTTATCTTAAACGTGTGGACTTTCGTGGTTAGGTTCAATGAATGCCAATGACATTTATCTTTAATTATTGATGTCCTATATTTTATATATATATATATGGTAGGGAAGCTTTTTATGCTTACCACTAGCATCAATTTTAAATAATTAAAATACGACGCACTCACCTCAATTTTAAATAATTAAAGTAAGATAAGCGCGAGTATTCAAAAGTACAGGTGGTTTTGATTTGACACCTGGTTATAAAATTTGAGGCGACTAAAAACATACAAATCTTTTATAAATATTTCAAAAGTAATGACTCCCATATTTTTCTATATTACCGTGAATAAGATTTTAAAAGATTATCATTAAATTTGATGTAAATCTTTAAAAAAGTTATCACATGAATGTTAGATTTAACTTTTCTTTAGATATATATTAAATTTGATGATTATCATTTGAGGTCCTACTCACAAAAATGTAAAAAGGTCTCATAGGATCATTACTCATATTTCAAAATCATAAAAATGGCGGTCTTAAACTTTTTTTACAAGAACGTTATTTTAAAAACTTGAATCTTTCTTTTTTTTCTTTTTTAATATCAATATATTTTCTTGTGAGGATGATCAGTTGGATGGTTTTCCAATATCAAAACAATTTTTCCATGTGAGTTTTAGTTGCATTTTAATTTTATAATATAAGGTTGATGTCTTATATAAATTTTTTTTCCATATAAAAAAAAGGGTCTCAAAGAACAATGCTCAATCAAAATGTTTATTTAAATTCTAAAATGAAAATAAGGACATGCACACAAAATCGAATGGGCAAAATTCACTTCAAAATTAGACAATTTATTCATTTATTTAGAGATCAATCTTAGGGTGCCTATGGATAATTTGTTAAATACATATGATCGCAGTTTTTTCACTAAAATACCTGTATTTAATATATTACATTTTTTCTTAGAAAAATAACATCTAAACAAAGAAAAGAAAAATAATATACATAATGGATTTGCGGCCTAATTTACCATGATTGACCACATGGGGGGCGGTGCGTAACCGTCAATGCGTTGATGTCACGTTGAGACTGATAAAAAATATATAAAAATCACAAAGATGCCTTAAGATAATATTCAAATGTGATTTTAATGCCTATAATTGGTATTTATGTTGAAAATATCCTACAGTTTTGATTGAAATAAGGACAGAGTCCCCATTTGATCAGCAGTTTGATGCATAGTAGTGAGTTTCTCCTCAAATATGTTATATATAAACATTAGGGGTGGGAATCGGGTCGCGTCAAGCAGCTAACAAGCAGGCTGACCCGTACCTGATATGGTCCCAATAGGTCAGGTCCATATCTGACTTGGATCCTATCCGGTTGGATTGGGTTGAGGTCGGGGTTAACTATCTGACTTGGATCCTATCTAGTTGGGTCGGGTTGAGGTTGCGTCCATATCTGACTTGGACCCAATACATATTTCAAATGAAATTTTTTATTTTAATTTTTTATAATTTTTAATTTTGTTTTAAAGAAAAAATTTGCATAAGGTTGCAACTTTATACTGTTGAGGAAAGGTGCATCTCAAAAATCCGGCAGTGGAGAGTGTTCCCACATAGGAGAACCCTCCAACGGATCATCTAGACCTTGAGATGAAAGGACATGAAGAAAAAAAATGAATTCCAAGTTAAAAAAATAGTACATCTAGTAAAAAGTCATCTGGACAATCTCTTTTCAAGATTTTCAAGTGTTTATTAATCTGTTCGATCTGTACTAATTTTTAAATTTTAAATTTTCTAACTGAATGTAAAAAGAGCTTTTGAAGCCAAAATAAAATTTTTCGATACAAAAAAAATCTCTCGAAGTAAATTTTATAGGTGCACCTAAGCTCTATAGTATAAGGTGGCAACCTTATACAAACCTCACCTCTTTTTTTAATAATCTCAAGTTTAACCACCAAAACTCTGGATACTCGAGCTCGCCACTGTGGTAAGCCCATCTTACTCTGGCAAGTCTAGGTTGGCTCGCATGAGTAGTTAGACATTATCCTACAATCTCCGACATCCATGGCCCTAAAAAAATAATAAAAATTTTATTTATCCCTGACAGCAAAATCTGACCAAAAGACTATGAAGGAAAATTGTTTGGTGCATCATAGCCCGCACCTATTACAAAGCTACACCAAAATTAGGTCCCATAAATAGTAGTCCTCCAAAAAAAAAGTAAAATATAAGGTTCATATATTTTCTCGATCATTTTTAGCTTTTAAAATTTATTTATTTTTATAGATTAATAATCTGCATGTTAAAAATTATATATTCCCTTAAAATTAGGACCAACTTCTATCTCAAAAATAAATCAGTAACGGGCATGCATTTCCACATGTGAGTCCGTGGAGTCATCCAAGCCATGTCCTAGATAGAAAAGCTGAAGTAAATAAAAAAGAAAAAAAAAAAGCATTACTAGATTTTACCAAATGGAATGTCTTCGCCGTATGCTTGTTTACTTCAACTTTAACAACTTACCCTTTTTTTTCTCTCTTGCTTTGTAGTTCACAGTCATAAGGTCACTTTTGGAAATAGTACATCTTGTAATGTATTTTTGGATGGTCAATTTTCAAGATTTTCATGTTTTGACAGTTGCTCGACCTACATTATTTTTTAAGCTTTAAATTTTATAATTAAAGATGAAAATATATTTGAGGGTTATCGCACAGATTTCTAGTATTGAGACCAAATTTCTCGATATTATTTGAAGGTTTGCTGTAATTTGATTGTTTAGAGCCTCGGCTCTATAGAAACTGCACCCTCATTATCTTTTATACTGAAGGTCACAATGTGGTTTAGATAATGGTCTCTTTGTTACAGCTTCCTGAGTTCTTCCTCTCTCCAATGTAGTTATTGTCATTGCACCTCTCTTTCTCTCTCTCTCTTCATTTTGGATCACTAAGCAAATGTGATGCGGTAAACATCTCTCGCTCTCTCTTTCTCTATAGCCATCATGGTTGGGAGTGATTTACGTTGGATATTAAAATTTTAGTTAAATGCCAAATGCTCCACTTATATAAAAAAATTGCAAAAAAAGTCGATCAACTTGTTATTTTATTTATTTATTTTTTTAAATTACCCCTCGATCAACTCGAATTTTGATTTTTTTTTTTGAGTTAGTAAGGCACTGCTTTAAAGTTTAGGGCACTTCCCACTTAACGAAAAAATTAAAAAAAATTAAAATAAAAGATAAAATTCGGGTTGACTCAAGGGCAATTTTGAAAAAAAGGCCAGTTTACCTATCTTCTTTGTAATTTCTGTCTATAAAAGGAGTATTTTGTATTTTACCTAAAATTTTTGGATCCATACATAGATTTATTCAACATTGATTCAACTCGTTTTACACATTTCAGAGCACAACCGAATTTGAAAGATTGCAGTTTTCTTGATGGATCCTGAAAGTCTAAACGGCGATGGTGTGTTCAAAATGCATGTCATCCCTCAATTTGAATAATTAATAGCCAAATTTTGTAGTCCTCATAGACAATTTTGTGTAGCCGAATACGCTTGTACATCAATTAAGATAGCTAGTAAGGGAAAAGTTGTTGGTGAGCCAGCTGATTCACCAAACGTCCACATTAAGATGGATGTTGTAAAACACCCACCTTCTAAAATAAATATAAATATGGATGGTGTAAAAATATCTATAAAAGAATCACTTTTTAACTATTGTACTCATGATCACATCATTTTGGATTAAAAATCCATCTTTAAGATAGATTTGAGAGGGGACCTGCATATGCATCCCCTAGTAGAAGTCATATATTTACATGTAAGGAGACAATTTAATAGTGGCAAGGTTCCATAGCCCTTATAGCCAAGGTGAAGAATTACATTTTCTTTTATTGTGGTCACCTTTCCATTGATTCATATAGGTGGTATTTCTTAGCGGATGGATCTTCACGTCAAATGTGGATGGCTTTCGATCTCTTTGAAACTGGACAATATGGTACGGGGATCAGTAAAAGATGCAGCTACATTTGGTAGGTTTTAAATCCCGGCCTGTGCACTGACAGGTTTTGCACCAATAGGAGCAGTGGAATCAAAATGGAGGCAGTGACGCGGTGCACATGCCTCCATTGCAGCAAGGTATGTAATTTTCACCCGCAGAACGAGAAACCGTGGAGAACAAAATCGGGTTAAAACCAAAGAGGGAATAGACAGCTAAAGAAACACCCTTTTGAATCATAAATTTTTTTGAAAAAGCGCATTGCCTTCTTCCTTAAATAAAGTAGAGAGGTGATGAGGATTCAAAAGGGAAGAGGCCTCAGAAAGGACTTGCAACTTTGCGTACAAAAATAATAAAAATAAATAAAAATAAAAAATAAATAAAAAGAGGAAGAAAGAAAGGTATAAAAACAATGAGAGTGTGATAAGCGAGCAGGATTCGCATCTTTGTATTGAAGGGTTGGTGTTTATATAGGGAAGGGAGCAAGTGTTGTGGCTTTGCCTTTGTTTTATGCAAAGCTTGTGGAATATATGGATGTGTGGGTTTTGATCATCTTGATCTCGAGATTTATAGATGTTAATATTCGGGGGTGTGATTTTTACGTACAAAAAAAAAATAAAAAAATAAAAAATAATAAGTAAAAGTTGGACAAGTCAGTAGGTATTTGAGCCCTTACCGGTGGGATTTGGGCCTTTACCTTTGGGTGAGAATTGAGTCAAAGATCTCATCTACCACCAAGGCCACAAGTCATTCTCATTATTTCATACAAACAAGAATGTCCATATGGGTATTCATAAAGAAGCCCCTTTGGTTTTTCTCTTAGCTCATGCTTATAATAATTGAGGACTTGACCCCAATGCCCTCGATCCTTCGAAATATGAAATTGGACACCATTTAGTCCAGTTGACTAAATTATCTCCGAAAATAAAAATTTATTTCCATTGTTATAGATAACACAATTTTCTTAGGGAAATTTTATTTGAATATTTGTAGCTAATATTATTTATACAAGTCATTTTAACAGTTGCCGTTTGTATAAAGGGTCAACTTTAATCAAAGTAAGGTGAGCCGCTAAATCTCTAAATTGTGCAGGAACATGTAGCTCTGGAGATGAAAAGCATTGTAGCAGTCGAAAAATCTATTCGTAACATTTTTAATGAAATTTAAATCTCTAAAAGAGATACAAGTCCCAAAACTATTATGATGGTTTAAATATCCATCTCTACTTCTAATTATTAAATTTAAAGTTTTAAAAAGATGCAGATTAAACAGATCTATAAACATTTGAAAAACTAAAAAATTGACAGTACAAAGAATTTGTTACAAAACAAACCACTTTCAGGACTAAAATTTTTTTTATTTTTTTTTCACATCCACAAATCTCGAGGATGAGATGATCAAACTGAGATATATAATGGGAAAGCAAGACGCGTTGGAGGACATTCCCATTTGCTAAACGTGTGCATGGTGGGGTTGGGTTTCACATGAATACTATTTATCTTTCTTTAATTATTGTTGTCCTTCATGATCTACTTAGTGTAGAGAGAGAGAGAGTTTTGGTACATGGACCACGGTTTGCATCAAAGTTGCGATTTAAAATAAAAGTTTATATGCTCTGGCGGGAGCATAATCGGATTTTTGGATATCTAAGGTATACTTCTAGTGGAGTATTATAGGAGTGTTTGAAAAGAACTATCAATTTAGATTGGGAACTGCTGATCCAAATGAGAATGGGCTTGGGGTCGTAGTGCTAACATCACTTGCACCGGTCAAAGCTTTGAATCTCACCTAACGCATTAAAAAACAACTAATGATTTTAAAATTGGATAGGAGCTCGTTATCCCCACTAAATTATCCAAAAAAATAAATTTGGTGATCCAAATCATTGATTGATAGTTGGAATCAACGATTCAATCAATATAGACACATATAGACACCCACACATAAACAAAGCCCTCCTCCTCACCCCCAACAAATTAATAATAATAATGTTATTGTATAAGGAAATATATATGCACGTAAGTACTCCCCAAAGAAACGTAATTTTTATTATACAAGTTATTTTTGTGTAAGGAACTCACAATCATTATCAATAATTAAATGTAAATCCGGGTGACTATGGAGGTGTCATTCACTGGACAAAATTCAAAATAAAATTTCTTGAACAATGTCCATTCAAGAAATATAAAACTTAGATGATCCATTCAAAGCTTTGAACGGCTAGATCAAGTAGTATAAAACTTCTACTCTTCCCCCTATCCAACTGTCCATTCTAAACGGACAACTTAGATGACCCCAATCACAATGTCACCCACTATACCATTTTATTTGTAATTTTTTTTATACAAAACATTTTTGACAGAAAAATTTGGGTCTATCTTCTATTGAACTCGCACCTATAAAAATATCAAAAAATATTTCCAATAAAAAAAAATAACTGAAATACCCCTAAAAGATTGAGGGGCATTTTTATCATTGTATTTATCGACAATATTTTTTAATATTTTATTTAGGTTGGCCCCATTGAGGTGATGGCATATACCAAATTTCATAGGTATATAGTTAGTAGAAAAAAATTAAAAATAAAATACTCCGAGGCTGCGAATCTAGATTAAATGGTTGGTGGCTCACTTGATCTAAATTGAACGGCTGGATGAAGGGAGAAGTATATATCTTTTATGCTATACGGGAAGCATAAAAACCTTTTCCTTATATAGAGCCCTCAAAGAAAAACAATGTTATAAAAAACAAAAGAAATACTTATCAATCCTTCATCTTTTTTAATTTTCTTTTGCTTGATTTAGATCATTAATCAGGTCGATCTGATTCGAAATTGGTCGATTGCAATCCACCCTACAGATCCGTACTTTCAAATGTAGAAACAAAAGCAATCAACAAAAAACAAGAAAGAATAAACAAACATAAGAAAAAGATACAATCAACCACAACGCAAAGATATACGTGGTTTGACAATGTGCTTACTTCAACGGGAGAATCGAACTTCTTTACTGGCAATGGAGAGTAGAGTTACAATTCGCGCTCTTCCTCACGTTTCTCTGTTTTTTATTTAATTACAAAGAGATCTGCATTTTTCCCTTAACCCTTAACTTTTGATGAACCCCCAATTGCAACGTTATATATCGAATCCCATGCACAGATATATTCGAATTTATCCTCGGGGGCTGCCGCCCCCGAACCCTTGTAAGGGCCAAATCCATCAAGTCAACCTGTCAAGACAAGTCCGTCGGGCCTCAAGCCATACAGACCTTCGGGCTTTTAACGACCCTTCGAAATCGTGTTTTTTACTCTACCTTGAAAGATCTATTTCCTCAAAATACAAGACATCAATCATCAACATCAAACACTTATTTATAGGATGTGAATTTTTGGAATTTAACATCCTTTAATAGAAAATGATGTCTTAATATTCAAGAAAAAGGATTTAATTAAAGAAAATCTGTTGTAAGTCCTTAGCAACTCTAAACTCAACTTTTGTAAAAAATAGTAATACAATAACTAAAAAATCAATCTATTTTTATAGCAAATTCTTGTGCGAAATTTTAAACTGAAGCCCAAAATTCTCTTGTTCAAAAGATTCGCTTTAAGTATCTATTTTTCTTGTAAGAGTAAGTGTACATTTTGCTCCCGTGAAGATGGGCAGACAGATTGTGGGGTGCACTCTAGTGGATGTGAACGTGCATTCATGCCCGCATGTTAATTGTGCCAAGCTGGGCATGTGTAGATTAGGGGTCACAACTGTGTTGATGCATTTGACATTTTTCTCTCAATTATTTTATGTTCCCATCTTAGCCAATATGGTTGGCTTTTAAATAATGGAAGAAATCATTGGCTCCACCAAAAATGGGGTATCCCCTGCGTGATCTGTTAAATTGCATATACTCTTAATAAGGGAAAGGTTTAAGATAAAGAACCAACTGATCACTGCCCTTGTATTTTGTCAAGAAAACCAAAACTTTACAACAGACATGCAAACAAATACCATAAATGACTCTTCCCCACAAATCACACATAAATTGTGTCACAAAGAAAAGTGAGGATTTACAATCTTAATTTTTTTGTTGGGATTATATACCATGACTATTCGTCCATTTATTTAGATGGATTTTATTATCAGATTGTATACTACGATACGGTTTATCTTTTTTTCATAAAGATCACAATTACTACTAGCCATTAGATGTCAAATTCGATAGCATGGAGTGTCACAAAGTTAGAAGATTATTATTATTGTTATTATTTTCAACTTTGAGTCTAGTTAATAATACACTCGCAAGTTATTACGACCCCATTTGAAATATGACCGATAAAAATGATTGTGACCTGTTAAGATAAATAGTCTCTTTGTATATTTTCATTTATTTATACTGGTGGATTGCCATTCATATCAGATTTAGATGGTTTTCAATTCCAATAAACCAGACGGCTGATCCGGACAATGCGGTGGGAAACGTTCGAAGGAATCCAAGCATTGACATTGTGTCCTTTTTGAATCCCCTCCAGTGCACGAACAAGTTTTACACCAGTAAGGGCAGCATTCCCACATATCAGCACAAAAGCAGAGTGGAGGACTTGACAGATTGCACCAAGATGAACGGCAGCATGTGCATGTGACACCTGCAAGAAGAGAACATATGGAGAATAAGAAATAGGTATAAAACTAAGAGATTGTATACAATGAAACCATTTACTTTTGGTACAAGGAGGTTACAATTATTTATAACCATCCGATGTGAAATCTGATAGCTTGAGTGTGCCACAAAGTTTGAGAAAATTTATTTTGAACTTTGAGCTTGGCAAATAAAATAAATGCAGCCAACAAATTTCACATCCAATAATCAAGATTAATTGTGACCATCTTGTACCAACGGTAAATGGTTTCATTATATACTTTCCCTAAAAGAGGGAATAGAGAGCTAAAAGAAATACACTTGGAATCAAAATGTTTCTTTAAACGAGGACCAGAATGGAGGATCGAAGAACATCCAAAGAGAGAGGACCGGATTTATTTTAAGCGAAAGGTCTTCTTCAAATGGTACAGTAAAGATGAGATGAAGATTCAAAGGGAAAGAGGACCTATTTAGTTTTAAGCACTAAGCCTTCTTCATCAGATGAAACAATAATAACTTAGAATGAGGTTGAGGTCGTGGTGGTAGCACTACTTGAGCCTCAGTTACCGGTCTAGGTTTCCATTCCCACTGACGCATTCGAAAACTGCTAAATTATTTGTAAAAATGGGTAGGGCCTGTACTCCCCACGAATCTACCCAAAAAAAAAAAAAGTAAGAACTAGTGTTGGAAAACAAGACACGCGGAACATAGCCATGGGCCGAGCCCAAGTAGCGAATGTAACTCGTGCCGAGTTCCGAGTTACTTGGCCCAAAAAATAAAATAAATAAATAAATAATATAAAAATATATTTCAAGTTAAAAATAGATGTTGAAAATATGACAGTGGTATTTTTAAAATAATGAAAAAAACAAGAAAAAAATATAAAAATAAGAATTCATTGCCAGATGAATTTTCAATCTTTGCCATAATGACAGAAAATATAAAAAAAAATAATTTAAATAATTTTGTATTATATATATATATATATATATATATATATATTTATTTATTTATTTATTTATTTTGTTTTCCAACTAATAGGGATATTCAGCCCCGTTGGGGGTTCCGAGCCCGAGTTACTCAGGCGCGTTCAGGTTGGCTTGCCCGGGTAGTTGAACACTGTAAGAACTATTCATGTCTCCTTCGGCTTTCGCACAGTGATAGACATATTAATTTGAGTCAGGGAGTTCAACCGTTTCAACCTCCAAGTTAGTCCTGAAAAGCCCATGCAGGCTACAAAGCCTTAACATTTTTCCTTCTTTTTTTCTCAATATGTTTCGTCGGTGTATGGTACAATTCCCCAACAAACTAATATCATGAAAAGCATGGTGGGATTCAAACAATGTTTTTTTCTTGTTCAATTTTTTTTTTTTTTTTTCCCTTAATGGTAGGGTGGGAGACCATATTTAGCAGAATAAATCAAACTTGAGCCATGTTGCTATAATCATCAATGAGTAGCTAATCAAGCCCAACCCTAATTATTAGTCAGGCCATTTTATTGACAATTGCAACGCTAAGTCATGTTTAAATCCCACAAATGTCTTACCAAAAAAACAACTAATCCATTCAAACTGAAACATCTTTAACCCTATTTTTGAGACAGTTAACAAAAGTTCGGCCCTAACACGAATTCACCAGGGTCCCGAGCTTGAGTCGGACTGTAGAATTTTGAATAAGATGAAAACTTGTGAAAAACCGAGAGACCCAAGCAATTCCAGGGTTTTTGCTATAGAATCTGTCTTGTCTAAGGCGAGTACTAAATTAATCAAGTGATTTCTAAATACGAGGGGTTCTCATTTGCCGGAGGGTTTTCCTCATTATTTTCTAAGTTCCTTTTCGCAAAGTAGATTTTTTTTCCTTTCTTTTTTCTGGTGATGTAAAATACCTCAGCCGACCTCGGATTTCATGCCCGTCACCCCACATTCACAAACAGCTATCAACACAATCAACGTGAGAACCACTCGCAAAGCCTCCATCCTTTCCTTTCACAGTAATGCCATTCATTTTCTCTTTATTATTTTTGTCTTGGGTAGGTGATTTCGAAAGAGAAATTACATGGCAGAGTAAGAGAGAGAGAGAGAGATTAGATGGCACAACTAATCACCCACGACATGCCAGCACAAAACGTACATTTCAGTGGTCCATATTAATGGCTTGTGGCTGTCTATGCATAGAATGGGAACACAAGACAATGTACAGTTAACACTTTTCTATTCATTATTTTGGTCTCATTCATGTCAATCAATACCATGTGGGTCTCATAACATGATTGTCCCTGGCGTTTCTTATCCACCCGAAAGATTATACAAAGGAAGTGTATATGCTAAAGGGAAAGGTTTCTATACTTCCTCAATAAAGGATAAAACAAAGGTTTGGCAAAAATAAAAGAAAGAAAAATAGTGTCGGAAAATAAAATAACAAAAACAAAAACATTTACGTAGCTCGACAAGTTGCCTATGTCTACGGGGCAGTAAGTGACATTTACTCAACCACTGTAGAAGACAACACCACCATAGACTGTAACTTTAATAACCAACTAACTGCACTACCTCCCAAAGAAAAAACATATTCGGTAGTAGACATTCTTTTATCCAAGTCTCTAGTAAAGTTGGCATCGACATAACCAGTGACTTTCAAATTTATTCCACTATACCAAATACCAGCATCGCAAGTTCCCTTCAAATACCGAAGGATCCATTTCACAGTGGTCCAGTGATCATGGCTAGGATTTTCCATATAACTGATCACAACTCCCATTGCTTGCATTATATCAGGTCTGGTGCTAACCATAACAAACACAAAGCTCCCTACTGCAGAAGAATATGGTACTCAAGACATCTAGGTCTTCCCTGCTTTGATGCTAGGATATTAATTCGAAGACAACCCACCATCCGAGAAGAGATCATCTCTACTCTATAGCTAAATCACTGTCCAGGAAGAGACCATCTCGATTCCATAGCTAAACCACTGTCCAAGAAGAGAACCTTAAGAACAATCGAAACTTTCTCTCTCTAAATAGGGAAATCACCCAAAATCTTCAAGAGAACGAGTCCTCTACAAGAAACCAGCATCTCAATCTACAGGAGACACATCAGTTGTGTTTCTCTCTATAAAAAGCTCTCTCTTCTCTAAGGGAGGCCTGTCGATGTTGAGGAGGCTCTGCCTCTTTCTTTAAAGGAAGCTACCTTTCTCATATGATGACCCAAATAGGGCACACAAATTCTCTGCTCTTTCATCATATTTATATAAGGTTAAGAGTTCACACCAAATAGGAAACTTCATATAGATATGGAAAATATCTCAATAACCAAGAGATATATCCAAAGTCCTAATCCTTTTGGAAATCTATTTCCTTTAGGAAACTTATTAATATCAATCTCTATCCCACATAATATGGGATTTCCTTATGTAGGTGATTTTGGATAATCACCTTATCCAACAATCTCCACCTTGATATCAAAATCGCCTAATCACCATGCCAACTTCCAATGGATAGCTTTAAGAATTCATCTTCTTTTGCCAAATAAATTCTTTCATCAGTCTTGCTGGAAAGATTGTGCTTGCTATCATATGTCTCTACCATAATTAAAATGCTCGCATACTTTGCCATGTGTTTTTCTACAACCGAATGCATAAACACTAGCCTTGTACTGAACCATACGCTCTGATAGCACTCGTTGAAGATAAAAACCAATGTTTGAGAAAAATAAGAAAAAAAAAAATAGTGCAAAAAAATAAAAGAACTGAAACACAAAGATTTACATGGTTCGGTAAGTTGTCTACGTCCATGGAGCAACAAAATTCTCTTCCACCAATCAGAAGAACACTATGTATGCATAGAGAATACAAGGGATTACAAGTTCTCTCTCAAACCCTAAAACATGGTCTTTCTCTCTCATTAACTCCCACCCAAGGACTAAAGAACTATCCCTCTTCTTTCTGGATTTTTCCTTGCATACATTTCATGTGTATTCTCTCTCTTTTCAAGACAACTTATATAAAAAGGAACCCAAAGTCCATCACGGGATCCTCTATGTCATTCCTACATTCTAGGTTGGGAAAAGGTCTTTCATTCCCAATAGAAGTCACGTGATGCCATTCCTTATTGTAATTAGATCTCCTATATCTATGGGTTCCATTGTACTGTACATCTCATGAAATTACCTCCCATAGAAGATTATGTTTGATCCCATTAATGTAGGAATACAAGATCAATTAGATCTCATTCACCGTTAGAAGTACAAGGTTTTAGAATTTTTTCATTCGGATCATGAAAATCACATGTTGTTTCTTTGGGGGGTGCTACACATTTTGTCACTTTTATTTATGATTGTTTAAAAAAAAGTGTGGACTTATATGCTAAAAAAGAAATCAGATGCCTTCATTGTTTCCAAAAATTTAAGGCCTTGGTAGAAAATCAGAAAAGTAAGAGCATCAAGTGTCTAAAAATTGATAATGGGGAGCATTTTGTTCTGGTGAGTTTAATAATATTTATAATGAACATAGTATTGTTATGCAGTTGATAGTTCCTGTAACCCCTCAGCAAATGGTATTGATGAGAGAATGAATTGCTCCGACCAAAGTTTGGCAAAAAAAAAGGAAAGAAAAATAGTGCAAAAAATAAAAGAACAAAAACACAAATATTTACGTGGTTCGGCAAATTGCCTACATCCATGGGGCAGCAAAGTACTCTTCTACTAATCAGAAAAACACAATGCAAGTATGGAGAATACAAGGGATTACATGCTCTTGGACAATTTCATGTTCTTGGTCCTGACTACCATCTCACTAGTTCTCATGGGTGCATTCCACCTCAACAGCATTAGCATCTGGTTCATCTTTATTTTTCTACATAGAATTTTCATTGAAAATAATATCTCGGCTAACTATTACCTTGTGGTCAGGAGGATCCCACAATATGTACCCCTTTGTACCATCAACATAGCTAAGTAAAACACAAATTCTTGGATTTTTCATCCAACTTATTTTTTTTTTCGTTGGAATCAAAGAATATGCATCATAGCCAAAAACACGAATGAAAGAATAATCAACAGGTTTATCTTTCCAAACCTCTTTTAGTGTCTTGTAGTCAACAGCATAACTAGGAGACCTATTGATTAGGAAACAAGCAGTACGAACAACACTGCTCTAACCTAGCAGCACTAAACATACACTTAACACGTTCCATAATGGTCATATTCATCCTCTCGGAAACACCATTTTGCTGAGGCGTTCAAAGAACACTCAACTACCTAGCAATACGAGGCTCACTACAAAAATAATTAACTTCTCTATAACTTCTCCCTCATTATCAGTTCTGAGACATTTGATGCTCATGCTTGTTTTATTTTCTACCATTGACTTAAAGTTTAAGAAACAACTAAATGCATCTGATTTCTTTTTCAGCATATAAACCCACTCTTTTATTAAAAAATCATAAATAACAGTGACAAAATATGCAGCACCCCCTATAGAAACAATAGGTGATTCCCATGTGTCTGAATGAATCAATTCAAAAAAATTCGTACTTCTAGCGGGGGATAAAGCAAATCACAATTTGTTCTGCTTTCCAAACAAGCATGACTCATAAAAATCTAAATTAAAAGATTTTAAACTAGGGATAAGGTTTTTATCGAGAAGTACCTTGAATATGCGCTCACTCATATGACCCAAAAGTACGTGTCACATCATGATAGACTACACCTTTGAAATATCGGTCTCTCCCAAAATTGTTTCACAAACAAGCCTGTGCAAATTGTTTGCTTACTCTCCTTTCGCAACTACTAGTGCTCATTTTCATATTTTCAGACATCCTTTTTTACTTGTAAACTTAAAACTTTGCTCATCTAATTTATCAAGGACAAGAGACTTCTTTTAAGACTCGGAACATGTCTGATACCTGGGATGGTGCAGATGTCTCCATTGAACATCTTGATTCTTACATCTCCAACTCCCACTATTTTACATGAGTCATTATTTCCCATGCAAACAATATCTTCATTATATAGTTGGTACCTATAGAACCAATCTCTATGTGGAGTCATGTGAAGTGATGTACTTGAATCAAGTAGCCAATACTACAAAGAATCAAGTAGCCAATACTACAAAACTTTCTCCCTATCCACTGACAAAACTTCTCCATCTTCAGAAAAGTCAACATATTCTAAACGAAAATATGGGTATGGTGATTTGACTATCACCAAACCCAACAATCTCCATCTTGATAGCAAAATTACCATAATTGCCTTGGCAGCCTTTATTCTTAATTTTTTTCACTTGCCTACATTGTGGAATTTTCATAAACACTTTGCTTACCTATTTCACCACCTCAAACCATCGATCCATCAAACTTTGTCATTCATATTTTCCTTATTGCAAAGCTTAGTCTTGTACACACCTTGTGTTGTGATACCAATTATAGGGTTCTTGGGAATCCCTAGCTTACGGAACCGGGAATCCCAAATACCGGAATTCCACCTAAGATCATATACATGATTGACTAAACGTAAAGTAGATGAATATAATTATAAATCGAGTACGAAAAATAAATAAAACATAAAAAACACATCACCAAAACACACGATTTATGCGGTTCACACCTTAGGGCTATATCCACGACTTCGGCAAGTATAAATCTACTAGCACAATGAAGATTATAATTTTGGGTTATAAGAGATAATACCTCTCTATAAACATGGGTAAAAAACCTTTACTGATCTTCGCTTCTAAACCTACTCTCTCAACCAAATAATACCGCTGATCAACATCTTTCCCACTGTTATACCGCTATCGGAAAGAGCCCTTGACAGCAACTGAAAGACTCTCTCTCCAGAAGTGGAAACTTAACTAACCCAAAATCTCAAAGGAATACCTCATCTTGGAGGTTATGTCTCTCTCTCTTGGAGACACATCCAATTCTTGGAGATCTTTTCCCATAACCCCCAAAAGGTGACCCTCAAAAGGATGGGTAGAAGAAAATGAGTGTGGTGATTTAGCTATCACCAAACCTAACAAACAAAAGGTTTTTTTAGTATTTTTTGTTTTTTTTAAACCAATAGGCCATCTCAAACCCCCTTGTTGATCAATCCAGCTACAATTGAACCCTTTTAGCACAAAAAATCAGTATGTTGATTAAAACATACATTTGGGCGAGATTTTTCATAAAAATCTCTCATCGTTTTTAAGCACTTCTCGCAATGCCTCTTTAATTTCTCAACTAATTCATCTAAAATTTTATTCAGAATATAGGTCCTGGAGCTGACTAATAGAGCCATATAATAATTTTTTGCGTCAAAACCAAAATTAAGAGTCCAAGATCACAAATTCTAAGGGATTTTCTAACCAAAAATTAAAAATCTCTCTCTCATTGTTTAGCCTAGCTTCATTCGAATTTGTCACCAGTTTTCTATGACATTGATCTACGAAGCCCTAAGTTTATACCCTTTATGGACTGTATTATAAGCTTATCAACGACTTTAACAATAGAAAAGCAATAGTCGAGCAGCAGGGCTAGTGCAGCCACGAGAAGAGATTTTGGTATCGAACAAGCCAGTTTCAAGATCGTGGTGCTAGGCCTGAAGATGCACCATCTGAGGGTCGCAGGGATGCCACTGCAACACCTATTAATGACCTAAATATTGTTGGTCCAAGTGCTAGAGTTCAGGGCAGCAGCTCAACTCTCCATTGTTTCAAATGTGGGGATGTGGGTCACAAGGTAGGAGATTATAGGAAACCGAATAGTTGTCTAGATAAGAACAAGCAACTCATAATTGTGGATGAGAACCTAAATGATATTGATGGGTGTGATGATGACACAATTTATGATAATGAGCCAAAAGAGGAAGGTCTTGTCTATGGGTTGGAGAGTCCGTAGTTATTCGAAAGAGGCTACTACCGCTCAAGCAAGAAAATCAAGAGGATTGATTGAGGACCAATATTTTTCACATTTGTACCATTGGAGCAAAGGTGTACAAACTTATTATTGATAGTGGGAATTGTTACAATGTAATCTCACAAAATGCGGTCACCAAGCTTAAGCTCGACATAGAAAAGCATACCCAACCATACAAGCTCATTTGGTTCAAGAAGGGCAAAATGAGGTACGAGTTAAGGTACTTAACAACTCAAAATCTATGTTTCTAAAATTAATCATTTGATGGCTTTTAGGTGAATCCAAAAATTTCATGTTAAAAAGAAAAAAGGAAAAAAAAAAAAAAAGAAGCTCCTAAATAGCAATTTTACATGAGAGAGTAAATGGACAGTATACTCCGACAAGGGCATAACATATGCCCAAAAATAAATAACGTTATTTTTCATATCACACCTAAGTGCTTAGAAATTTGTGGTCTTTATCATTGTTCATTTTCTTTTATTTCTTTTTTGGAATCACCCGTCCACTGATACTAACACGATTTCTTGAATTCCATAGTTCATCAAGGAGCAATTTTCTCAAGGTTGTAAATTTATTGCACTCCATCGGGCGTACACTTTACGTGCTTGCCCTTTAAAGGATAAACAAGGAGCCTGGCCGAAAATGGGCCACTCAACTGTTTTTTCAATTGGTATATTAAATGGTGGACCCAGTTTCTATACCGCCAAGCCTGTATATGTAGAAATGTGGGCTTCTTAATAAAGATATTACGAGATGAGTTTTAGGACTTAATTTTTGAGGACATGTAATCTACAACATGGAGATTATGAATATGAAAAAAAAAAAAAGATTTTAACAATTAGAAATAACAATTTAAAAAAAAAAACATTTGGACCTAAATGGATCAGATCCATCTTTGAGATGTATGCTTTGCACTTTCTGAACCAAATATGTAGAAATGCATTCATCTTAAAGATGGATGCTTTATACTTTTTGAACTGCATTTCTACATGCATCCATCTTAAAGATGGACGCTTTACACTCTTTGGACCGCATATGTAGAAATGCAGTCCAAAAACAATGTTCCTTAAATGGTGGACCACCAAAATAAGTTTATGCCCGCATGTCGATGGTGAATAATAATGTATGGATAGAATGGGGACCACAACGTTCTGTACAATTAACATTTTCCTCTTAATTATTTTGGTCATATGCAAATCAGTTATAATGATGTGGGTCTTACAACATGATTGGCCATTAAATTGGGTAAACGAAGACTAGTACTACCAATAGGACTTATCCATCTGCTTTATGCAAGCAGGTTTACAAATAAAAGACCGGATTGTATAATACGAGGTTATTTATCTTTTTGACAAGTAGGTTAAAATTACTTCTAGATGTCAAATTGGAATGCTTAAGATGCTTCATAAAGTTTGACATTTTTTTTTTTTAACTTTCGAAAACTTAGATTTATCATACTGGGTGTTCACCGTAACAAGAGATGATCAAGATGGCTCGGTTTCCAATAGAGCCGAGCCCAGACGAATATGGCTCACTCAATTGTTTGACTTTCTAACTTGTATATTAAATCGTGGACCACCAAATGTGTGTTTATGCTTGTTGTAATTGTGTATGCATGGATTGGGTACAAGTAAAATTTTCCTCTTAATTATTTTGGTCATACGTAAGTCAATAATTACGATGTACGTCTTCCAGTATGGCTGGCCATTGAACTGGGGAAGTGAAGACTTGCTCTACCAAGGCATGATGGTGTTCTATGAGGCTATTTATCTCTCTTACAAGGAGAGTAAAAGCATTTCTAGCCATTGGATGTTAAATTGGATGGCGTGGGATAACTCAAAAAGTTTGAGTTATCAGGGGGTTTGAGATGGCCTATTGGTTTAAAAAAAACAAAAAATACTAAAAAAAGCCTTATGTTTGTTAGCAGGGTAAAAAGATGATTTGTTATCAAGGTGGAAATTATTGGATCTGGTGTTATCCAAAATCACCGACCTAAGAAAATCCCATATTATGTGGAATTGAAATTGATATTCATAAGTTTCTTAGAAAAAATGGAAATGCAAAAAGATTAATATTCTTCGATATATTCTCTTGGTTTTTTAGATATATGTAACATCTATAGAAAATCCAAGATTCTTATAAACCTATATAAATCATAGAAGATAGACTATTTTTAGGGCTGCAAACCTAATGTTTTAGATACATGAGTTTGGAAGTCCAATATTTGTATCTCTAGAGTTTCAAATCCTCAATCCACCTCCAATATGGCCTTATGTCAGTGCCTGAGTAATGGTCATCCCACAACCTTATTCCTTCAATACCCAGACTTAGTAGGGCACTAGGCGCGTTCCTGCCAAGTCCATGGCGAGTCATCCGGTAACCAATTTTGAAGTGGAAAAACAGTAAGCAAATGGAGTTTTCTTTATTATTATTTTATTATTATTATTTTTATTTATTTATTTAATTTTTTTGGGTTCAATAGTCAATTTCTTACCCCCACTTTGAGCAAAAGTTTCATTTGGGAGATTTTTTATTTAAAAATCTCATTGTTTTTTGTCCCTAAAATCAAATCCATCTTTCACAATATATCACTAGTCAATTAAATCATCTGAAATTTTATCCAAAATGTTGGTATTGGAGCTCAATTAGGGCGTGTTTGTTTGACTTAATTTGTTAAAAGTTCCGCATTTGACGCGCAATAATTTTTATTTCTTTATGAGAGATATCTTCCAACAAAGTTTCTACTTTTTTGTTAAAATATGAAAGTTAAAGTTCTTAGGGGTAGGGACTTAATCTTTCATAATGTTTTTGTCATTATTCAATCTTCACTATTAACTATTTACAACTTAATATATTATACAATATTTTGTTTATATATTGAATAATATATTTAATATATAATATTAATAAATAAATAATAATTTATATAAATACTAGAATATATTATATTATATATTAGATAATATCAGCATAATATAAAAGAAAAATATACAATGAGGCCAACTATCTTTGGTACAAGGTAGTCACAATTGATCTTGACCATTGAATGTGAAATTAGATGGTTATATTTATTCCATTGAGCAAGCTCAAGCTTCAAAAGAAATTTTGTCAAACTTTGTGACATACCCAAGCTATCAAATTCCATATCGGATGGTTATAAGTACTTGTGACCTCCTTGTATTAAAGGTAAATGGTCTCATTGTATACAATCACTAATAAATATAATATTAATATTATTAATATCATATAATATAATATTATTATAACATAATATTATATAATATCTTATTTTATAGTATTATATTATATAGTTATATTTATTTTATTCATGTAATTTTTATTTTATATATATATACATATATATATTCTTTTATATTATATATAATATATATGGGAAAAGTTTGCAGAGAGCCTAGGCTCTAAACAATCAAATTAGAGCCTTCATCAAAAATTTCACTAGCAGAAGTTGTTTTGATGCTCAAATATCTTCAAATTAATCGTCTCGACCTCAACATGCATGGACTTAAGAAAATAAATGGATTTTAATTTTTGTAAATAGTGCATTCTGTAATGCAACTTTTTACCTTTTTTTGAAGTTTTAACATTTATAATTAAAGATGAAAATATATTTTAAGGTTAGTAAAAAATTTCTAATATTGAAGCCACATTTCTTGACATTATTTGAAGGTAGGCTCAAATTTGATTGTTTAGAACCTCGGCTTTATACAAACCGCACCCTATATATATTTATGGAAAAAGCTTGGGTGAGCCCACTAGCTCACAGATTAGTATATATATATATATATATATATATATATATATATATATATATATATATATATATATATATATATATATATATATATATATATATATATGTGTGTGTGTATATGTGTGTGTGTGTAAAACGCTTGGGTGAGCCCATTTGATGCTCATGCTATTTTTATTTTCTACCATTGACTTAAATTTTAAGAAACAACTAAACATATCTGATTTCTTTTTCAGCATATAAACCCACTCATTTCTTAAAAAATCATAAATAACAGTGACAAAATATACAGCACCCCCCCATATAAACAATAGGTGATTCCCATGTGTCTAAATGACTCAATTCCAAAAAATCCGTACTTCTAGCGATGGATAAAGCAAATCACAATTTGCTCTGCTTTTCATATGACCCAAAAGAGCTCTTGAGAGCAACCGAATGACTCTCTCTTCAGATGTGGAAACTTAACTAACCCAAAATCTCAAAGGAATACATCATCTTGGAGGTTATGTCTCTCTCTCTTGAAGACACATCCAATTCTTGGAGATCGCTACCCATAACTCCCAAAGGGTGACCCTCAAAAGGATGGGTAGAAGAAAATGAGTTCGGTGATTTAGCTCCCACCAAACCTAACAAACATAAGGCTTTTTTTAGTATTTTTTGTTTTTTTTAAACCAATAGGCCATCTCAAACCCCCTTGTTGATCAATCCAGCTACAATTGAACCCTTTTAGCACCAAAAATCATTATTTTGATTAAAAGTTACATTTGGGCGAGATTTTTCATAGAAATCTCTCATCATTTTTAAGCACTTCTCGCAATGCCTCCCTAATTTCTCAACTAATTCATCTAAAATTTTATTCAGAATATAGGTCCTGGAGCTGGTTAATAAAGCCGTATAATAATTTTTTGCATCGAAAACCAAAATGAAGTGTCCAAGACAACAAATTCTAAGGGATTTTCTAACCCAAAATTGAAAATCTCTCTCTCATTGTTTAGCCGGCTGCATTCGAATTTGTCACCAGTTTCCTATGACATTGATCTACGAAGCCCTAACATTTCACTCGAATCAAAACAAGCAGTCTCTTAAGATCTATTTTTGGTTCTTTGAGCCATGTTTTGGAAATTTTGTTCTCGAAGTGTTATATTATATTATATATTAGATAATATCAGCATAATATAAAAGAAAAATATACAATGAGACCAATTATCTTTGTAACAAGGTAGTCACAATTGATCTTGACCATTGAATGTGAAATTAGATGGCTATATTTATTCCATTGAGCAAGCTCAAGCTTCAAAAGAAATTTTGTCAAACTTTGTGACATACCCAAACTATCAAATTCCACATCGGATGGTTATAAGTACTTGTGGTAAAAGTAAATGGTCTCATTGTATGCAATCCCTAATATATATAATATTAGTATTATTAATATCATATATTATAATTTTATTATAACATAATATTATATAATATCTTATTTTATAGTATTATATTATATTATAAATTATATAGTTATATTTATTTTATTCATGTAATTTTTATTATATATTATATATAATATATATGGAAAAAGTTTTCATAAAGCTTAGGCTCTAAACAATCAAATTAGAGCCTTCCTCAAAAATTTCACTAGCAGAAGTTGTTTTGATGCTCAAATATCTTCAAATTGATCGTCTCGACCTCAAGATGCATGGACTTGAGAAAAAAAATGGATTTTAATTTTTGGAAATAGCGCAAATTGTAATGCAATTTTTAACCTGATTTTGAAGTTTTAACTTTTATAACTAAAAATGAAAATATATTTTAAGGTTGGTCAAAAATTTTTAATATTGAAACCGCATTTCTTGATACTATTTGAAGGTAGGCTCACAGTTGATTGTTTAGTGCCTCGGCTCTATACACCGCACCATATATATATATATATATATATATATATATATATATATATATATATATATGGAAAAGTCTTCTCAGTGCCTATAGGCGAAAATGAAGAGTGATTTCGCCTACCCTCATCACCGTCAAAAATTCATCGCACAGTGCCGATTGCCTGATAATGTTTCATCTGCAAATCAGAATAATTTGAAATTTTGAGCATATGTACATCTTAGTGATTCTCACCTAATAAAAATATAAAATAAAAAATTCACGAAAATAAGTTGACCAAAATACCTTTAAAACATTTTGAGGGTATTTTTATCAATTTATTTCAGGTAAAATATTTTTTTGATATTTTTCGTGGATTCATTTATTGTTTATGAACACACATTCCAAATTTTAGGTCATTCTAATTTGTAAAAAACAAAAAACAAAAAATGAAACACTACCGGACAACCGTGACAATGCGATGAATTTTGACGGTGATGAAGGTAGGCAAAATCATTGTTCATTTTTGCCTATATGGACGATACTATAAAATGCCTATAGGCGAAAATGAACTGTGATTTTTCTCTACCTTCATTATCGTCCAAAGTTCATCCCACGGTCACGATTGTCTGGTAGTGTTTTATTGTTCATTTTTTTTCTACAAATCAGAATGATCTGAAATTTGGAGCATGCGTACATCTTAGTGAGAGAGAGAGAGAGAGAGAGAGAGAGAGAGAGAGAGAGAGAAACGACACTATGAGACCCGCCCACACCCATGCGAGTAGGACCCCAAAAATCACCACTAAAGTTTGAATCTGAATCGATCTAACGATCACGGATGTTTAGTAGTGTTTGAATTTTAACTTAAGAATAGGAGGTGCGTAAGGATAATTAGGTGGGCATATTTAGTGCGTGAATTGATATTGATCAATTGGTTGGTTAGTTTAAGAGTGTAAATAGAATAAGATTAAATCTAAGGAGAATTTAGCTTTTCAACAATAGGAAAGCTTTGGATAAAACGTGACTTTCGATAAAACGTTGCTATGAGGCAAACCATTTTAGTACGTAACATCAAGAGATAGGGATGAGAAAGAAAATAGGTTAAGAGAGAGAAAATAGGGAGGGGAGATAAAATATGAAGGTGTTTATATTCTTTTTAATCTATTTAAAGGGGGATATCCCATCATTGTAAATCAGTAAATGAGTTAATAAAATGGTCTTGTGAAGAGATTTAGTCTGATGGAGAGATTGTTTTGGGGTGGATTCTCTTGCAGACCTTTAAGAGAGGGTATATTCTCTCACAATTTCTTGTTTTTATTGTTATTTTTTTTTGTGTTATTTTCTCCCTGCATCAATGGCCTTCGCCCCGTAAACAACTATGAACACAAGTAGCATAAGAACCACTCTAAACCCACCCATCCTATTTCCTCACACACACAAATAAAAAGAGAGAGAGAGTGTGATAGGATAGTAGAATTTGGATCTTTGTGTTGGAGGGTTGGGGTTTATACAGGGAAGGGAGGAAGCAGTTGGGTGGCTTTGCCGTTGATTCATGCAAAGCATGTAGAATATGTGGATGTGGGAGTTTTGATCATTTCGACTTCGAGATCTGTGGATGTTAAGATATATATATATATATATATATATATATATATATATATATATATATATATATATATATATATATATATATATCTTAAAATCTATCTGTAGTTCACATCTACATTTACACATAAAACAAGTTATGTCATACAACATTATTAAAACATCTAAAAAATAAAAATAATTAAATTTTAATACTCCAAAAAATGTTACTTTGTGAATCTAAATTTTTTTCATCAAAATTTCTTATAGATCAATCCAATGTTGCATCGTAACAATATGGAAAAAAACAACAAAGTATTAGCTAATTATTAATTCAAAATATAAGACCCTTATTGTGTGGTTATTGAAAAGAGTCATAATCATTCATAAAAAATACAAGCTTTCAAAACTAATAAAAGTCAATTGCTAACACATGATGAGGTACAATATAATTCATGCTATTAATGATAAAAGAGATGGACCATTAGAAATCTTATATAACACAAGGTAAAATTAGAATGGACAAGAGTACTTGAAGAAGAGAGATGAATATAAGTGGTTCATAGCTTAGAGAGGGACAAACCAATGGTCAACTGGCTTCGAGAGGGAGAAACCAGTGGTCTACGATTTGTAAAGGGAGGAACTAGATGAGGATGGAGAAACCTTAGAAAGTTTCGTAGTAGTTGAAATAAATTATATTTTTAATTATAGAGACAATGACTTATGACAACCCTACTTTAACAAATAAATATATATTTTATTTTTCAATTTTAATTCTAAACTACTTATTATGTTCTAAAATATTTGTTACTTTTAAAATAAAATATTATTCAATGAATAATGAAAGCTTCTAAAAAGAGAACTGTCGCTTTTTAAAAAAAAAGGTGTTTAAAAAATGGATACCGTAATAGACACTTAATAGAGTTGTTGTATGCATATCCAAGAGTGTCGATATGCCTGTTGACATCTTCAAAGTGTCGACCCATGATCAAACCCCAAGATACGGGTGTCTATGTTCAATGTGCTATACTAAACTAAGAATTTACTGCTCCATCTGCATATAGAAAAGGCTGTCAAATAATGTTAACTTAAAATGTTCATTTGAATTCTAAAATGAAATTAAAGCCTGGAAGACAAATTACACGAGCCAAATTCACTTCAAATTGAGATTATTTATTTTTTTATTTAGTGATAAATCACAAGATACTTTGATAATTAAATACGACTGCAAATTTTTCAATAGAACACCTAAACTTAATCAATTAAATTGTCACCCAAGAAGATTACATCTGAGAAAAGAACGAGAAAAGTACGTAGTGGGCTCATTGCTTAGTGTACCATGTTTGTTACTCAACTTTTTCCCTCGTTTCTTTTCTTTTGCTTTTTTTTTACATTCTTCAAGTTCATCCAAATTTTGGTTCTTTTCATTTCTTTTTTTTTGTTTTCTTTTTTTTTTTCCATTCTTCAAGTTTATCCAAATTTTTGTTCGTTCTCCATCTTCTCTCTGTGTTATTTCTCTAGCATCTCGGTTTGCTTTTTGCCTAGAGAACTCAAATGTTTCTCCCATCTTTTCTTTTTTTTCTTTTTCCTTTTTTTTTTCAAGAATTCAAATTTCACTGCATTTGTCCTTATGGTGGATGGACTTAGTGCCTAATTTCGAATATGATCAAAGGGGTTTAAGTCATTTTGATACTTCCTAAAGACTCTCTCTCTCTCAAATCCTGAAAAAATATATTTCCATGGTGCATGGAATAGTTTCCCAAGTAACTAATAATCTAACACCCGTGACCTCCAGAAAACAACTAATCCCTTCAAAAGAAAAATCATAACCATTTTTCGAAAAAGTGTTTAAAAAGTTGGACTAGGGTTCCAAGTTCCGACTAGTTATGCCTCTGAGCCCAGGACTCCTCAGTCCACACACAACGAGTCCACATGAGAGAGGAGAGCTTTATTAAGAGAAAAAATTATGAAAATTTGGGAGACTCACGTAATTTTTTAACTTGTCGATACCAAATAGTTTACATAAGGCTTGGATGATTATGAAGTGATTTTTTAACTTGGGGCAAGTCTTGATTCTTTAGACACTTCTGCAAAACGTGCAAATACTATTTTTCCTTTTGTCTTTGCATTGCAACTCACAAAGCATATATTTTTGTCTGTTTCAAGCGACAGAAAAGCGGCAAAATATACATTTATATAAGTCTTTTGGTTGGGTAGAAATTCTCTAGCAAGTTATCAACCCTCCATCCGCGGTAGAAGGTTTTGTGGGAACAATTTTATATTTCAGATTTCAGGATACATTATTTATGAAAAAATAAAAAAAAATTAAAAATAAAATATAAGGGGGAACGTGTGGGTAGGCAAGAAGATAACGGGACATCAAAACATCTATAGAACGAGCAGAAATCGATCAAGAGAGAGACAGAGGGAGAATCGCATAACCAAGCACAAGGGGAAGATGGCCGGAAGGCCAGATTCACATAACCGTTGGGCCCAAATGCGATAGAAGAGTTAGATTGTCTATAGCCGGAATCTATTGAAGGGAGCACCTAGTCTCATCTCATTCTGTGTCTACGTCCGTGTCTCATCAGCGCTCATGCGCCAGGTGCAAGTCGAGCAAGAACGAGATACGAAGGGTTGCACTTCACCTCATAGCTTTCCAATGTATTTGGATGTGTTAATATTTTCTTTTTTTCTTTTTAAATTTAGTGGGGTATACACACCCCTATTTGGTTTTTAAATGGTTAGGTTTTCGAAGCTGTGAGTGGGATTCGAGAGCACGATGTACCACTAAGAGACGTGCATGCTAGCACCACAAATGGAACCATGGTGTGTTAAACGTGTCTCATTCGGGTCCGTTTTCACGTGATAGCGGCGTCTTTCCCCCTTTATTTATTTTGAGCACACATATTATGCTCCCATAGGGGCACGTTGTGTTATTTCTCCTTCGCCTAGAGATCTAAGAATTTTTTTGATTTGAAACTCTAAAAACAACCTAAGAATTACTAGATGATTACTTTAGAAGGAAAAAAAAAAACTTCACTTTGAGTTTTCTCACACTAAAACCTCAGTATTCAAAAAATTGGTCAGTCCATGTTCAATCTTGAGATATTATTTTATCACGTGCATAAAGAATGCAAATTAGAATATTTTTTAAATTTATTGAGGCTGGTATATGGATCAAAGAGGTGATATCCCCAAAATTGGCGGTCCTAAAGTTATCCCTAGATTGGGTTTTGCCTTAAGGGGTAAACAGACAATATACTCCTATAGGAGTATAAATCTTTTTACAATTACCTTTGTCAACGGTCATACGGTCCCCCGGAAAATGTGTTGGGCTCTACGGCGAGAATCGTTTGGGTTCGAGCCACTAAAGGGACCACAGTTTCCGATGGTGTTTTTTTGTTTTCATTTCACAAATTTAGAAATTTTTTACAAATTTAGAAAACAAAAAAATTAATAGCATATCAAAATATATGTGGCTTTAAAAGTATTAAGAGCATGTATAAACTATGACTATAGTGATACTATATTCTAGTTGGAGTATGGCCCATGTAAGACTAGAGAGTATGCTTCCTACAGTCTGTTGACTCACCCACCTTTAGCCCTAATTATAAGGCACAACTATCAAAGCTTTGTAGGCTTAGCCTTTGTTGAGGCCAAAGAGATTTCGAGGGTTGATTAGCTAGGCAGATGCCGGTCTTTTGTGTGTTATTATTGGCTTGTGAGGGTTAGGGGTAAATCCTCAATATCATCAATACTCCTACAAATTTACAAAATAGTAATTTTTTTTGTACAAATATAGGAAATAATAAAATTAATAGCTTGTCTTATCCATGTTGGGATATGTGGCTTTAACGTCCTTGAGAGCATGTAAAGACAATGGCTATACTATAGTGACACTATACTCATGTAGAAATGTGGTCCATATGAGGGACATACTTTGTAGTGCCTTTTGACTCACCGGGCTGGGCAGTCTAAGCTTAAACATGGAGTCCAAAACACTTTAGACTTGAGCATTAGGTACAATCACGTAGTTTGCTCTCTTCCTCTATACATGGAGACAATTGAAGCCGAATTAATTCAACAACAACTCTATGGGGCCTAATTTTCTTTTGTTACTCTAATGCAAATTTCATCTAGGAGCTTTTTGGCTCCAGGGACACCATTGTCATTGTCAGGATCATTTTGATCATCATGGTATATTTATGATTGTTTCTTTGTTTTGATCACCACGGCGCTTTCGCCATCATCTCTTTGCTTTGACCCTAGGATGAGTTTGTAATTACGTCTTTGTTAGTTTTGTCATTTTGGGAGTTGTCAAGGCCTAAAATATTTTAGTTTAGAGATAGATAATTTATTGTGTGAAAGCTTCCATTTTTGGTTTAGAGAAAGATTATTTATTGTGTAAATTCATATGTTCGTAAAACCAGCCGATCTAACCGGTAACCACCCGGTTAGATTGAAACCGATCAGTTTTGGGCGATTTTGGTGATCAACCGATATTTTAAACTTTAGATACAATACTACTTCAAATTGATAATAGATGTATTAGAATTCAAATTCATTTCATCATTGATTCACCACGGGAATCGAATTTGAAACAAGTCCTTTATTAACCAATAAACCATATACTACTTAGTAGACAAAAAGAAGGGCCTATATTATACATAACTTAAGTTATTCTTCATTTTATTTTTAAAAAAAGAGTTGGTCAAGATTTTAATATTCTTTACCTTAAGGTAAAAAATAACTTTTTTTTTGTCAATGACACTTTTTTTATTTTCCCATCTTTTTCAGAAAATTTTAAAAATACCCTTAAGCACAAATCGATTCATTAAAATCCATACTTTCATTAATTTTCAACTTCATTTGAATGTGTTTTGTTTTAATCGCATTCTTCATATACTTTTCATATTTTAATAGATTTTTTTTTTGGTATCTTTTTCATTTTTTTAGCACATTTTATCATTCGGGATTTGTCCGGTTAGAACGGTTGAATCAACCAGTTTACCTGTTAGGTTGGTTAAATGGCTTCCGAGCCCATATTTAGTTAACCGTTCCGGTTCGATTTTGTGAACACTAGTATGAATGCTTCCATGAGTCCAACATTTAAAGAACATTTACAGATGTGTTGTTTCATTGCATGGGAAATTGGGTGCATGAAGGTTGCATGCAAGCAAGTTACAGTATGGGAAATGGGGCTAAGGGGTAATCCAGTCATTTATGTGCTTTGTTTGGGATATTTGGGTCATTTTTAAGCTCAAGCAAGTGGAAATTTATAAATGGACCATTACTGTAACAATTAGCCAGGTTTCTTGATAATTTGATAATGAAAAAGAACGCTTCCTTCTCCTCCTTGGTGTAGAGAGAAAGAAAGGGAGTTCCCATCCTTGTGTAATGCGAGTACCATGAGTTAGAGGGCCATCTACTTGATGTACTAGCAAGAATTAGGGGTTGAAAACTGTTCTCTCTCTATTCTCTTGATCGAGATCAATTAAGACAGGTCGTCCTCCCACAATCAGCATGAGATCTATACTTTTGGTGCTGGTTTTGCACCAAACAGTTGGATATGTTATAAATGAGCTTGCCATGTTCAAGTTCAGGTCCTTACTTGGTTAGTTTGAATAATTATAAATCAATAAATTTTTGTGGAGTAATCTCAGACAATGTTTGCATAGCCAAATACACTCAATGCATCAAATTTCTTAGCTAATAAAAGTCATAAATTAGAAATTAAAAAAAATAGTTATTCTTCGGCCTCACGGCAAGGTATTTAACGCCCAAAAATGCTCATATATAGGAGTTAAGGTCCATTCATTTAGATAGGCCGTACAAAAAAACACCAAATCACACCCTAATAACCGATAATGGTTTTCATTATCGCTAACAGCATTTTATTAATACTGAAACCAAACAAACTTCTGATCTAGTTGAGAAAACGGGTAAAGCCCTGTCCTCCCCATATATCCATGGACAAACAGTGGCCAGAAGCCAAGTGAAGAGTCACATTTTTATTTATGCGGGTCATACACGATGATGACCCTTCCATTTATGTAAGTAGGTTTTAGATAATTAGTTGATGGACCTTCACTTCAAATTGAGCTGGCTTTCAAACCCTTTAACAGCAAAGCCTGAAGCCGGACAATTTGGTGGGGAATAGTTGTAGGTATCCTTGCATAGACATTTGTTGGAGTTGGAATCCCCTTCGGTGCAATCACAGTTTTTGCACCAGATGGGACAGCTGTACCACACGTCCGAGCAGCTACAAATTGGGGGACATGACAGCAAGCAGATGCCCTCATTGCAGCATGGGCTGCAAGTCCCTGCCATCACCACCACCACCACCACCCAAAAAATAAAAAGAAAAAAGGTTTAAGAAAATAAAGTGAGTGGAGTACTAAGAAATAAAAGAGCTATGCACCAAAGAAAGAGAGAGAATGAAGATTCAAAAGTTGAAGAGGGCTTGTTAGTTTTAAGGCTAAAGCCTTCATCACTAGCCAAAGCTAGTAATATATTATTTGGTAGCAGTCATTGTTTAGTCGATCGATGCCGAAACGGAATACCATTTCGTGGAAAATGCCATTCGATGGTGCACCGTTTGCATCATCTGTAAATGGGGTTGAGACCCCCTTATTCATAAATTATCAGGAACAATGGTAAAACACTGTAAAAACAATTTATCCATTGTTTGCCGGCTATAAATACTTTGTATTCCAGCACCAAAACTAAATTACCATATTTGAAAAATAAGAATCCCTATTTTCTGTTTTTCCTATCTCCCGAAGGAGAACTTTCTACCTGCTTATGAAAACTTACGAAAGTTGGGATTGGTTTCCATGCCCTTCGCCCCGTAATCAGAAACACCAATGAACACAAATAGAAGCATCACAACAACTCTAAACCCACCCATTCTGTTTCCTCACACACACACACAAGAAACAGGGTTTGCAACTTGTATTGGAGGGTTGGGCTTTTATAGAGGGAAGCGAGGGCGCGTTGGGTGCCTTTCCCTTTGTTTTTTTTTTTTTTTGCGCGAGGCATGTGGATATATGTGGAAATGTTGCTTTTGGAGTACATTTCCTTATCGTAAACGTGTGGATTTTCATGGTTAGGTTCAATGAATGCCAATGCCATTTATCTTTAATTATTGCTGTCCTATATTTTATATATATATATATATGGTAAGCTTTTTATGCTTACCACTAGCATCAATTTTAAATAATTAAAATACGACGCACTCGCGTCAATTTTAAATAATTAAAGTAAGATAAGCGCCAGTATTCAAAAGTAAGAGTGGCTTTGATTTGACACCTGGTTATAAAATTTGAAGCGTCTCAAAAACATACAAATCTTGTATAAATATTTCAAACGTAATGACACAGATATTTTTCTATATTAATGTGAATAAGATCTTAAAAGATCACTATTAAATTTGATGTAGATCTTCAGAAAAGTTATCACATGGGTGTTAGATTTAACTTTTTTCTAGATATATATTAAATTTGATAGTTATCATTTGGGGTCCTACTCACAAAAATGTAAGAAGGTCTCATAGGATCATTACTCATATTTCAAAATCATAAAAATGGCCGTCTTAAAATTTTTTTACAAGAACGTTAGTTTAAAAACTTGAATCTTTTTTTTTTCTTTTTTAATATAAATATATTTTCATGTGGGAATGATCCATTGGATGGTTTTCCAATATCAAAACAATTTTTCCATGTGAGTTTTAGTTGCATTTTAATTTTATAATATAAGGTTGATGTCTTATATAAATTTTTTTTCCATATAAAAAAAAGGGTCTCAAAGAACAATGCTCAATCAAAATGTTTATTTAAATTCTAAAATGAAAATAAGGACATGCAGACAAAATCGAATGGGAAAAATTCACTTCAAAATGAGACAATTTATTCATTTATTTAGAGATCAATCTTAGGGTGCCTATGGATAATTTGTTAAATACATATGATCGCAGTTTTTTCAATAAAATACCTGTATTTAATTTATTACATTTTTTCTTGGAAAAATAACATCTAAACAAAGAAAAGAAAAATAATATACGTAATGGATTTGCGGCCTAATTTACCATGCTTGACCACATGGGGGCCGGTGCGTAACCGTCAATGCGTTGATGTCACGTTGAGACTGATAAAAAATATTTAAAAATCACAAAGATGCCTTAAGATAATATTCAAATGTGATTTTAATGCCTATAATTGGTATTTATTTTGAAAATATCCTACAGTTTTGATTGAAATAAGGACAGAGTCCCTATTTGATCAGCAGTTTGATGCATAGTAGTGAGTTTCTCCTCAAATATGTTTTATATAAACATTAGGGGTGGGAATCGGGTCGCGTCAAGCAGCTGACAAGCTGACCCGTACCTGGTATGGGTCCCAGTAGGTCAGGTCCATAGAGGTCGGGGTTAACTCTCTGACTTGGATCCTGTCTGGTTGGGTCGGGTTGAGGTTACGTCCATATCTGACTTGGACCCAATACATATTTCAAATAAATTCTTTATTTTAATTTTTTATAATTTTTAATTCTTTTTTAAAGAAAAAGTTCGCATAAGGTTGCAACCTTATACTGTTGAGGAAAGGTGCAGCTCAAAAATCTTGCAGTGGAGAGTGTTCCCTCATAGTAGAACCCTCCAACGGATCATCTAGACCTTGAGATGAAAGGACATGAAGAAAAAAAATGATATCCAAGTTAAAAAAATAGTACATCTAGTAAAAAGTCATCTGGACAGTCTCTTTTCAAGATTTTCAAGTGTTTATTAATCTGCTTGATCTGTACTAATTTTAAATTTTAAATTTTTTAACTGAATTTAAAAAGAGCTTTTGAAGCCAAAATAAGATTTTCGATACCAAAGATATCTCTAAGTAAATTTTATAGGTGCACCTAAGCTCTACAGTATAAGGAAGCAACCTTATACAAACCTCACCTTTTTTTTTAATATTCTCAAGTTTAACCACCAAAACTCGGGATACTCGAGCTCGCCACTGTGGTAAGCCCATCTTACACTGGCAAGTCTAGGTTGGCTCGCATGAGTAGTTAGACATTATCCTACAATCTCTGACATCCATGGCCCTAAGAAAATAATAAAAATTTTATTTATCCCTGACAGCAAAATCTGACCAAAAGACTCTTGAAGGAAAATTGTTTGGTGCATCATAGCCCGCACCTATTACAAAGCTACACCAAAATTAGGTACCGTAAATAGTAGTCCTCCAAAAAAAAGTAAAATCAAAGGTTCATATATTTTCTCTAAACAATATTATTTTTAGCTTTTAAAATTTATTTATTTTTATAGACTAATAATCTACATGTTAAAAATTATATATTCCAGTAAAATTAGGACCAACTTCTATCTCAAAAATAAATCATTAACGGGCATGCATTTCTACATGTGAGTCCGTGGAGTCATCCAAGCCGTGTCCTAGATAGAAAAGCTGAAGTAAATAAAAAGGAAGAAAAAAGCATTACTAGATTGTACCAAATGGAATGTCCTCGCCGTATGCTCGTTTACTTCAACTTTAACAACTTACCCTTTTTTTTCTCTTACTTTGTAGTTCACTGTCTTAAGGCCACTTTTGGAAATAGTACTTGTAATGCAGTTTGGATGGTCAATTTTCAAGATTTTTATGTTTTGACAGTTGCTCGACCTACATTATTTTTAAAGCTTTAAATTTTATAATTAAAGATGAAAATATATTTGAGGGCTATCACACAGATTTCTAGTATTGAGACCATATTTCTCGATACTATTTGAAGGTTTGCTGTAATTTGATTGTTTAGAGCCTCGGCTCTATATAAACCGCACCCTCATTATCTTTTATACTGAAGGTCACAATGTGGTTTAGATAATGGTCTCTTTGTGACAGCTTCCTTAGTGCTCTTCCTCTCTCCATTGTAGTTATTGTCATTGCCCCTCTCTCTCTCTCTTCATTTTTTATCACTAAGCAAATGTGATGCGGTAAACATCTCTCGCTCTCTCTTTCTCTATAGCCATCATGATTGGGAGTGATTTACGTTGGGAGATTAAAATTTTAGTTAAAATGCCAAATGCTCCACTTATATAAAAAAATTATAAAGAAAGTCGATCAACTTGTTATTTATTTTATTTTATTTTTTAAATTACCCCTCGATCAACTTGAATTTTGATTTTTTTTTAGTTAGTAAGGCACTGCTTTAAAGTTTAGGGCACTTCCCTCTTAACGAAAAAATTAAAATAAAAAATAAAATTCGAGATGACTCGAGGGCAATTTTGAAAAAAAGGCCAGTTGACTTATCTTCTTTGTAATATCTGTCTATAAAAAGAGTATTTTGTATTTTACCTAAAATTTTTGGATCCATACATAGATCACTCCATGATTGATTCAACATTGATTCAACTCGTTTTACACATTTCAGAGCACAACCGAATTTGAAAGATTGTAGTTTTCTTGATGGATCCTGAGTCTAAACGGCGATAGTGTGTTCAAAATGCACGTCATCTCTCAATTTGAATAATTAATAGCCAAATTTTGTAGTCCTCATAGACAATTTTGTGTAGCCGAATACGCTTGTACATCAATTAAGATAGCTAGTAAGGGAAAAGTCGTTGGTGAGCCAGCTGATTCACCAGATGGATGTTGTAAAACACCCACCTTCTAAAATAAATATAAATATGGATGGTGTAGAAATATCTATAAAATAATCACTTTTTAACTGTTGAAAAAAATCCACCTTTAAGATAGATTTGAGAGGGGACCTGCATATGCATCCCCCAGTAGAAGTCATATATTTACATGTAAGGAGACACAATTTAATAGTGGCAAGGTTCCATAGCCCTTCTAGCCAAGGTGAAGAATTACATTTTCTTTTATTGTGGTCACCTTTCCATTGATTCATATAGGTGGTATTTCTTAGCGGATGGATCTTCACATCAAATGTAGATGGCTTTCCATCTCTTTGAAACGGGACAATATGGTATGGGATCAGTAAAAGATGCGGTTACATTTGGTAGGTTTGAAGTCCCGGTCCGTGCACTAACAGGTTTCGCACCAGTAGGAGCAGTGGAATCAAAATGGGGGCAGTGACGCGGTGCACATGCCTCCATTGCAGCAAGGTATGTAATTTTCACCCGCACAACGAGAAACCATGGAGAACAAAATCGGGTTAAAACCAAAGAGGGAATAGAGAGCTAAAGAAGCATCCTTTGAATCATAAATTTTTTTGAAAAAGCGTATTGCCTTTTTCCTTAAATAAAGTAGAGATGTGATGAGGATTCAAAAGGAAAGAGGCTTCCGAAAGGACTCGAATCTTTGCGTACAAAAACAAAAAAACAAAAAAAAAAACAAAGAAAGAAAAGAAAAAAAAAGAAAAAAAAGAAGGTATAAACACAACGAGAGAAAGAGTGTGATAAGGGAGCAAGTGTCGGGTGGCTCTGCCTTTGTTTTATGCAAAGCATGTGAAATATGTGGATGTGTGAGTTTTGATCATCTTGACCTCTAGATTTGTGGATGTTAATATTCGGGAGTGTGATGTTTACTAAAAATAATAATAATAAAAAAAAAAAAAAAAGTAAAAAGTAGGCAAGTCAGTAGGGATTTGAACCCTTTCTTGTTGGTGGGATTTGGGCCTTTACTTTTGGGTGAGAATTGAGTGAAATATATCATCTACCACCAAAACCTATAGCCATTCTCATTATTTCATACAAACAAGAATGTCCATATGGGTTTTCATAAAGAAGCCCCTTGGTTTTTCTCTTAGCTCATGCATATAATAATTGAGGACTTGACCCCAATGCCCTCGATCCTTTGAAAAACTTATGAAATTAGACACCGTTTAGTCCAGTTGACTAAATTATCTCCAAAAATAAAAATTTATTTCCATTTTTATAGATAACTCAATTTTCTTAGGGAAATTTTGGTTGAATATTTGTAGCTAATATTATTTATACAAGTCATTTTAACAGGTGTCGTTTGTATAAAGGGTGAACTTTAATCAAAGTAAGGTGAGCCGCTAAATCTCTAAATTGTGCAGGAACATGTAGCTCCGGAGATGAAAAGCATTGTAGCAGTCTAAAAATCTATTCGTAACATTTTTAATGAAATTTAAATCTCTAAAAGAGATACAAGTCCCAAAACTATTATGATGGTTTAAATATCCATCTCTACTTCTAATTATGAAATTTAAAGTTTTAAAAAGATGCAGATTAAACAGATCCATAAACACTTGAAAAACTAAAAAATTGACAGTACAAAGAACTTGTTACAAAGCAAACCACTTTCAGGACTAAATTTTTATTTATTTATTTTTCACATCCATAAATCTCGAGGATGAAATGATCAAACTGAGTTATATAATGGGAAAGCAAGAGGCGTTGGAGGACATTCCCATTTGCTAAACGTGTGCTTGGTGGGGTTGGGTTTCACATGAATACTATTTATCTTTTTTTAATTATTGTTGTCCTTCATGATGTACGTGTAGAGAGAGAGAGTTTTGTTACATGGACCGTGGTTTGTATCAAAGTTACGATTTAAAAAATAAAAATATATAATCTGAAGATTTTTCAATCTTTGCTATAATGATAAAAAATATAAAAATAAATAATTTCAATAATTTTTTATTATATATATATATATATTTATTTATTTTGTTTTCCAACTAATTAAGATATTCAGGCCCGTTAGTGGTTGAACCACTCGAAAAGCCTCCATCCTTTCCTTTCAACACACACACCAAGAAAGAGAGAGAGAGAATGAGTAGGCTGTGCAGCATATGGTTGCCCTGGCAACGTAGAGGAGCCCATCATAGTTGAGGGTATATTCCCACGTGTTAAAGGTGGTGTCTGGACCATGTGGGGGTTGGTTTCACAGTAATGCCGTTCATTTTCTCTTTATTATTTTTGTCCTGAGTAGGTGATTTAGAAAGAGAAATTACATGGCAGAGTAAGAGAGAGAGAGAGATTAGATGGCCCAACTACTCACCCACGACATGCCGGTACAAAACTTACATTTCAGTGGTCCATATTAATGGCTTGTGGTATTTCAGTGGTCCATATTAATGGCTTGTGGTTGTGTATGCATAGAATGGGAACATAAGACAATGTATAGATGACATTCTTCTATTCATTATTTTGGTCTCATTCATGTCAATCAATACCATGTGGGTCTCATAACATGACTTTCCCTGGCGTTTCTTATCCGCCCGAAAGATTATCCAAAGGAAGTGTATATACTGAAGGGAAATGTTTCTATACTTCCTCAATAAAAGATAAAACAAAGGTTTGGCAAAAATAAAAGAAAGAAAAATAGTGTCGGAAAATAAAATAACAAAAACATAAATATTTACGTAGTTCGACAAGTTGCCTATGTCTACGAGGCAGTAAGTGACATTTACTCAACCACTGTAGAAGACAACACCACCGCTGACTGTAACCTTAATAACCAACTAACTTCACTACCTCCCAAAGAAAAAACATATTCGGTAGTAGACATTCTTTTATCCAAGTCAAGTGTAAAGTCGGCATCGACATAACCAGTGACTTTCAAATTTATTCCACTATAACAAATACCAGCATCGCAAGTTCCCTTCAAATACCGAAGGATCCATTTCACAGTGGTCCAGTGATCATGGCTAGGATTTTCCATGTAACTGATCACAACTCCCATTGCTTGTACTATATCAGGTCTGGTGCTAACCATAACAAACATGAAGTTCCCTACTGCAGAAGAATATGGTACTCAAGACATCTAGGTCTTCCCTGCTTTGATGCTAGGATATTAATTCGAAGACAACCCACCATCCGGGAAGAGATCATCTCTATTCTACAGCTAAATCACTGTCCAGGAAGATACCATCTCGATTCCATAGCTAAACCACTGTCCAAGAGGAGAACCTTAAGAACAATCGAAACTTTCTCTTTCTAAATAGGAAAATCACCCAAACTCTTCAAGGGAACGAGTCCTCTACAAGAAACCAGCATCTCAATCTACAGGAGACACATCTGTGGCGTTTCTCTCCATAAAAAGCTCTCTCTTCTCTAAGGGAGGCCTGTCGATGTTGAGGAGGCTCTGCCTCTTTCCTTAAAGGAAGCTACCTTTCTCATATGATGACCCAAATAAGGCATACAAATTCTCTGCTCTTTCATCATATTTATATAAGGTTAAGAGTTCACACCAAATAGGAAACTTCATATAGGTATGGCAAATATCTCAATAACCAAGAGATATATCCAAAGTCCTAATCCTTTTGGAAATTTATTTCCTTTAGGAAACTTATTAATATCAATCTCTATCCCACATAATATGGGATTTCCTTAGGTAGGTGATTTTGGATAATCACCTTATCCAACAATCTCCACCTTGATATCAAAATCGCCTAATCACCATGCCAACTTCCAATGGAAAGCTTTAAGAATTCATCTTCTTTTGCTAAATAAATTCTTTCACCAATCTTGCTGGAAAGATTGTGCTTGCTATCATATGTCTCCACCATAATTAAAATGCTCGCCTACTTTGCCATGTGTTTTTCTACAACCGAATGCATAAACACTAGCCTTGTACTGAACCATACGCTCTGATAGCACTCGTTGAAGATAAAAACCAATGTTTGACAAAAATAAGAAAAAAATAAAAGAGTGCAAAAAAATAAAAGAATTGAAACACAAAGATTTACATGGTTCGGTAAGTTGTCTACGCCCATGGAACAACAAAATTCTCTTCCACTAATCAGAAAAACACTATGTATGCATGGAGAATACAAGGGATTACAAGTTCTCTCTCAAACCCTAAAATATGGTCTTTCTCTCTCATTAACACCCACTCAAGGACTAAAGAACTATCCCTCTTCTTTCTGGATTTTTCCTTGCATACATTTCACGTGTATTCTCTCTCTTTTCAAGACAACTTATATAAAAAGGAACCCAAAGGCCATCACGTGAGCCTCTATGTCATTCCTACATTCTAGGTTGGGAAAAGGTCTCTCATTCCCAATAGAAGTCACGTGATGCCTTTCCTTATTGTAATTAGATCTCCTATATCTATGGGTTCCTTTGTACTGTACATCTCATGAAATTACCTCCCATAGAAGATTATGTTTGATCCCATTAATGTAGGAATACAAGATCAATTAGATCTCATTCACCGTTAGAAGTACAAGGTTTTAGAACTTTTTCATTCGGATACATGAAAATCACATGTTGTTTCTTTGGGGGGTGCTGCACATTTTGTCACTTTTATTTATGATTGTTCAAAAAAAAGTGTGGACTTATATGCTAAAAAAGAAATCAGATGCCTTCATTGTTTCCAAAAATTTAAGGCCTTGGTAGAATATTAGAAAAGCAAGAGCATCAAGTGTCTAAAAACTGATAATGGGGGAGCATTTTTGTCACACCCCAAGAATTTACAATACTGATATTCCTGAGATGTGACAGACAAAACATATATACATCTATTGATAGGACAAATTTACAGTGGCGAGGTCTTACAAAGTAAATAAAGAAAGCTAGTACAACAACAGTATCTTCCAAGGTTGATCTTGACTAGCACTCAAAATGAATCCGCAGTTATCTTGAAAAATGTTTACCATAGTTTGATGAGTTTGGCTACTCAGTAAGTGATCATCATAATCCTAAAAATAATCATGATTGAAATATATCAATATTTTCCAAAATGAGATCTATTAACAAAAATGCATCAACAGTTTCGCTTTCAATAAATGCACAATTAAGTATAATCCGAGTAATTGAAATGCTTATAACACTTTTAACGGCATTACATAATTCAAAGGATTTCACAAAATACCCTACTGGCGTCCCAAGTAGGTCACCTATATACCCCATCAGCGTCCTGATGGGTACACTTAATCCCTATCGGCGTCCCAGATAGGTCCACTTAATCCCTACAGGTCCACTTATACCTCACCGGCATACCGGATGAGTCCACTTAATCCCTACCGGCGTCCCAGATAGGTCCACTTATACCTCACCGGCGAACCGGATGAGTCCACTTGCATACTTAAATTATCTCTTTAAACATTCGAAAGCAGCAATATCATGTACTCAACATATCACTGAAACCATTAATACGAATTTCACTTAAACCATTAATAACAGTCACTCTCTATAACATTTCCAAAATAACCAATCAAATATTTTGGGCTCAAATTTAGAAAGGTAGCAGTTTGTAAAGGCATTCTAGCTTAATTGCCAATTTAATATGTATAGAAAAACTCTTATAAAAATTCAAGAATACGGAATTATCACAATTTATGGGATATCAATCCACAAATAAACATTTCACAACAATACTATAATCAATTGCAAAAATGTCAATTTTTAAATAATAAGGCAGTCATTTGCACATGAATTTTTCAATGTCTAAATATTCAAAACAGTAGAAAGAAATATCACAATTTTACTAAAAGCAGAAATATCACACTTATTTCTAACAATAGACAAGAAAAATAAATAAATTTATTTTTCTAATTTACAGCATTCAAAATTGCTAACATAGATAAAATATCACAATTTTTATTAAAAAGATTATTTTTCAAGATAATGAGATCACGTGCGCATAAAATTTATCGCACCTAAAATTCATGATAATGAGCAGAAATAATTATTTCATTTTATTTTTAAAAAGTATGGATTATTTTTCGAGACAATGAGGTCACTTACACATAAAACTGATAAAATAAAGATCCTAGACCGAAATATCACTATTTATTAAAAATAGACTATTTTTCAGGAAGACGATGTCACTTACCTAAAATATTTGAGAGGGAGCTTCCGATAAAAATTCGGCTAGGGAGAGGAGCTCACTGTGTTTCGACCAGAAAGGGAAAGATTTCAAAAGTTTTCTAGGGTGGGAGTCCTCACCTCTCGTATTTAAACTCTTACGACACCTTATTATAATATTTTATTAAGTGACACCTTATAAACGAGGTCTAACCGTTACAATACCCCTTATATGCTTAAAGCCCACGTCCACTTGACGTGGCAAGGCAGGAGCAAACAAAAGAAACTTAACCAAAAGATTTTGAAAACAGTGATGGTCCCTAAGGACCATCATGCTCATATAGACCATCACTTATTAAGAGTTTCTTTCCTTCTTTTTATTTTTATTTTTTTACTTTTTTTTTTAAAATTTTAGAATTATTACATTCTTCCCCCCTTAAAGAAATTTAGTCCTCTAAATTTGTGTACCTGATTACTGAAAAAGATAGGGATATTTTTTTTTTTTTTTTTTTTTTCTCATGTTCTTTCAACTTCATTATTATTTTAAGTACATTTTTTTTAAAAAAAATTTCTTAATAATCTTAAACCTATTGCTCTGATACCATAATTGTCACACCCCAAGAATTTACAATACTGATATTCCGGAGATGTGACAGACAAAACATATATACATCTATTGATAGGACAAATTTACAGTGGCCAGGTCTTACAAAGTAAATAAAGAAAGCTAGTACAACAACAGTATCTTCCAAGGTTGATCTTGACTAGCACTCCAAATGAATCCGCAGTTATCCTGAAAAATGTTTACCATAGTTTGATGAGTTTGGCTACTCAGTAAGTGATCATCATAATCCTAAAAATAATCATGATTGAAAGATATCAATATTTTCCAAAATGAGATCTATTAACAGAAATGCATCAACAGTTTCGCTTTCAATAAATGCATAATTAAGTATAATCCGAGTAATTGAAATGCTTATAACACTTTTAACGGCATTACATAATTCAAAGGATTTCACAAAATACCCTACTGGCATCCCAAGTAGGTCACCTATATACCCCATCAGCGTCCTGATGGGTCCACTTAATCCCTATTGGCGTCCCAGATAGGTCCACTTAATCCCTGCAGGTCCACTTATACCTCACTGACATACCGGATGAGTCCACTTAATCCCTACCGGCGTATCAGATAGGTCCACTTATATCTCACCGGTGAACCGGATGAGTCCACTTGCATACTTAAATTATCTCTTTAAACATTCGAAAGCAGCAATATCATGTACTCAACATATCACTGAAACCATTAATACGAATTTCACTTAAACCATTAATAATAGTCACTCTCTATAACATTTCAAAAATAACCAATCAAATATTTTGGGCTCAAATTTAGAAAGGTAGCAGTTTGTAAAGGCATTCTAGCTTAATTGCCAATTTAATATGTATAGAAAAACTCTTATAAAAATTCAAGAATACGGAATTATCACAATTTATGGGATATCAATCCACAAATAAACATTTCACAACAATACTATAATCAATTGCAAAAATGTCAATTTTTAAATAATAAGGCAGTCATTTGCACATGAATTTTTCAATCTCTAAATATTCAAAACAGTAGAAAGAAATATCACAATTTTACTAAAAGCAGAAATATCACACTTATTTCTAACAATAGACAAGAAAAATAAATAAATTTATTTTTCTAATTTACAGCATTCAAAATTGCTAACATAGATAAAATATCACAATTTTTATTAAAAAGATTATTTTTCAAGATAACGAGGTCACGTGCGCATAAAATTTATCGCACCTAAAATTCATGATAAAAAGCAGAAATAATTATTTCATTTTATTTTAAAAAAGAATGGATTATTTTTCGAGACAATGAGGTCACTTACACACAAAACTGATAAAATAAAGATCCTAGACCGAAATATCACTATTTATTAAAAATAGACTATTTTTCAGGAAGACGATGTCACTTACCTAAAATATTTGAGAGGGAGCTTCCGATAAAAATTCGGCTAGGGAGAGGAGCTCACTGTGTTTCGACCAGAAAGGGAAAGATTTCAAAAGTTTTCTAGGGTGGGAGTCCTCACCTCTCGTATTTAAACTCTTACGACACCTTATTATAATATTTTATTAAGTGACACCTCATAAACGAGGTGTAACCGTTACAATACCCCTTATATGCTTAAAACCCACGTTCACTTGACGTGGCAAGGCAGGAGCAAACAAAAGAAACTTAACCAAAAGATTTTGAAAACAGTGATGGTCCCTAAGGACCATCATGCTCATATAGACCATCACTTATTAAGAGTTTCTTTCCTTCTTTTTTATTTTTATTTTTTTACTTTTTTTTAAAAAATTTTAGAATTATTACAATTTTGTTCTGGTGAGTTTAATAATTTTTATAATGAACATAGTATTGTTATGCAGTTGATAGTTCCTGTAACCCCTCAGCAAATGGTATTGCTGAGAGAATGAATTGCACCGACCAAAGTTTGGCAAAAAAGGGAAAGAAACATAGTGCAAAAAATAAAAGAACAAAAACACAAATATTTACGTGGTTCGGCAAATTGCCTACGTCCATAGGGCAGCAAAGTACTCTTCTACTAATCAGAAAAACACAATGCAAGTATGGAGAATACAAGGGATTACATGCTCTTGGACAATTTCATGTTCTTGGTCCTGACTCCCATCTCACTAGTTCTCATGGGTGCATTCCACCTCAACAGCTTTAGCATCTGGTTTATCTTTATTTTTCTACATAGAATTTTTATTGAAAATAATATCTCGGCTAACTATAACCTTGTGGTCAGGAGGATCCCACAATATATACCCCTTTGTACCATCAACATAGCTAAGTAAAACACAAATTCTTGGATTTTTCATCCAACTTAGTTTTTTTGTCGTTGGAATCAAAGAATATGCATCATAGCCAAAAACACGAATGAAAGAATAATCAATAGGTTTATCTTTCCAAACCTCTTTTAATGTCTTGTAGTCAATAGCATAACTAGGAGACCTATTGATTAGGAAACAAGCAGTACGAACAACACTGCTCTAACCTAGCAGCACTCAACATACACCTAACACGTTCCATAATGGTCATATTCATCCTCTCGGAAACACCATTTTGCTAAGGTGTTCAAAGAACACTCAACTACCTAGCAATACCATGCTCACTACAAAAATAATTAAATTCTCTATATCTTCTCCCCCATTATCAGTTCTTAGACATTTGATGCTCATGCTTTTTCTATTTTCTACCATTGACTTAAAGTTTAAGAAACAACTAAACGCATCTGATTTATTTTTCAGCATATAAACCCACTCTTTTATTAAAAATCATAAATAACAGTGACAAAATATGCAGCACCCCCTATAGAAGCAATAGGTGACTCCCATGTGTCTGAATGAATCAATTCCAAAAATTTCGTATTTCTAGCGGTGGATAAAGCAAATCACAATTTGTTATGCTTTTCAAATAAGCATGACTCATAAAAATCTAAATTAAAAGACTTTAAACCAGGGATAAGGTTTTTATCGAGAAGTACCTTAAGTATGCGCTCACTCATATGACCCAAAAGTACGTGTCACATCATGATAGACTACACCTTTGCAATATCGGTCTCTCCCAAAATTGTTTCACCAACAAGCCTGTGCAAATTGCTTGCCTACTTTCCTTTCGCCACTACTAGTGCTCATTTTGACATTTTCAAACATCCTTTTTTACCTGTAAACTTAAAACTTTGCTCATCTAATTTTCTCAAGGACAAGAGACTTCTTTTAATACTCGAAACATGTCTGATACCTGGGATGGTGCAGATGTCTCCATTGAAAATCTTGATTCTTACATCTCCAACTCCCACTATTTTACATGAGTCATTATTTCCCATGCAAAAAATATCTTCATTATATAGTTGGTACCTATAGATCTAATCCCTATGTGGAGTCATGTGAAGTGATGTACTTGAATCAAGTAGCCAATACTGCAAAACTTTCTTCCTATCCACTGACAAAACTTCTCCATCTTCAGAAAAGTCAACATATTCTAAAAGAAAATATGGGTATGGTGATTTGACTATCACCAAACCCAACAATCTCCACCTTGATAGCAAAATTACCATAATTGCCTTGGCTGCCTTTATTCTTAATTTCTTTCACTTGTTTACATTGTGGAATTTTCATAAACACTTTGCCTTCATATTTCACCACCTCAAACCATCGATCCATCAAAGTTTGTCATTCATATTTTCCTTATTGCAAAGCTTAGTCTTGTACACACCTTGTGTTGTGATACCAATTATAGGGTTCTTGGGAACCCCTAGCTTACGGAATCGGGAATCCCAAATACCGAAATCCCACCTAAGATCATGTACATGATTGACTAAACGTGAAGTAGATGAATATAATTATAAATTGAGTATGAAAAATAAATAAAACATAAAAAACACATCACCAAAACACACGATTTATGCGGTTCACACCTTAGGGCTATATCCACGGCTTCGGCAAGTATAAATCTACTAGCACAATGAAGATTACAATTTTGGGTTATAAGAGATAATACCTCTCTATAAACATGGGTAAAAAACCTTCACCGATCTCCCTTCTAAACCCACTCTCCCAACCAAACAATACCGCTGATCAACATCTTTCCCACTGCTATACCGCTATCGGAAAGAGCCCTTGAGAGCAACCGAAAGACTCTCTCTCCAAAAGTGAAAACTTAACTAACCCAAAATCTCAGGGGAATACCTCATCTTGGAGGTTATGTCTCTCTCTCTTGGAGACATCTAATTCTTGGAGATCTCTTCCCATAACCCCCAAAAGGTGACCCTCAAAAGGATGGGTAGAAGAAAATGAGTGTGGTGATTTAGCTATCACCAAACCTAACAAACAGAAGGTTTTTTGAGTATTTTTTTTTTTTTTTAAACCAATAGGCCATCTCAAACCCCCTTGTTGATCAATCCAGCTACAATTGAACCCTTTTAGCACCAAAAATCAGTATGTTGATTAAAACATACATTTGGGCGAGATTCTTCATAAAAATCTCTCATCGTTTTTAAGCACTTCTCACAATGCCTCATTAATTTCTCAACTAATTCATCTAAAATTTTATTCAAAATATAGGTCTTGGAGTTGACTAATAGAGCCATATAATAATTTTTTGCGTCAAAACAAAAATTAAGAGTCCAAGACAACAAATTCTAAGGGATTTTCTAACCAAAAATTGAAAATCTCTCTCTCATTGTTTAGCCAGCTTCATTCGAATTTGTCACCAGTTTCTTATGACATTGATCTACGAAGCCCTAAGTTTATACCCTTTATGGACTATATTGGAAGCTTATCAACGACTTTAACAATAGAGAGGCAATAGTCGAGCAGCAAGGCTAGTGCAGTCACGAGAAGAGATTTTGGTATCGAACAAGCCAGTTTCAAGATCGTGGTGCTAGGTCTGAAGATGCACCGTCTGAGGGTCGCAGGGATGCCACTGCAACACCTATTAATGACCTAAATATTGTTGGTCCAAGTGCTAGAGTTCAGGGCAGCAGCTCAACTCTCCATTGTTTCAAGTGTGGGGATGTGGGTCACAAGGTAGGAGATTATAGGAAATCGAATAGTTGTCTAGATAAGAGCAAGCAACTCATAATTGTGGATGAGAACCTAAATGATATTGATGGGTATGATGATGATACAATTTATGATAATGAGCCAAAAGAGGAAGGTCTTGTCTATGGGTTGGAGAGTCCGTAGTTATTCGAAAGAGACTACTAACGCTCAAGCAAGAAAATCAAGAGGATTGATTGAGGAACAATATTTTTCACATTTGTACCATTGGAGCAAAGGTGTACAAACTTATTATTGATAGTGGGAATTGTTACAATGTAATCTCACAAAATGCGGTCACAAAGCTTAAGCTCGACACAGAAAAGCATACCCAACCATACAAGCTCATTTGGTTCAAAAAGGGCAAAATGAGGTACGAGTTAGGGTACTTAACAACTCAAAATCTATCTTTCTAAAATTAATCATTTGATGGCTTTTAGGTGAATCCCAAAATTTCATGTTAAAAAGAAAAAAGGAAAAGAAAAAAATAAAAAAGCTCCTAAATAGCAATTTTACTTGAGAGAGTAAATGGACAGTATGCTCCGACAAGGGCATAACATATACCCAAAAATAAATAACGTTATTTTTCATATCACACCTAAGTGCTTAGAAATTTGTAGTCTTTATCATTCTTCATTTTCTTTTATTTCTTTTTTGGAAACACCCGTCCACTGATACTAACACGATTTCTTGAATTCCATAGTTCATCAAGGAGCACTTTTCTCAAGGTTGTAAATTTATTGCACTCCATCGGGCGTACACTTTACGCGCTTGCCCTTTAAAGGATAAACACGGAGCCCGGACGAAAATGGGTCACTCAACTATTTTTCCAATTGGTATATTAAATGGTGGACCCGGTTTCTATACCGCCAAGCCCGTATATGTAGAAATGTGGGCTTCTTAATAAAGATATTTATGAGATGAGTTTTGGGATTTAATTTTTTAAGACATGTAATCTGTAACATGGAGATTATGAATATGAACAAAATAAATAAATTTTAACAATTAAAAATATCAATTCTAATAAAAAAACATTTGGACCTACATGGATCACATCCATCTTTGCGATGTATGCTTTGCACTTTCTGGACCAAAGTAGAAATGCATTCATCTTAAAGATGGATGCTTTATACTTTTTGAACTGCATTTCTACATGCATCCATTTTAAAGATGGACGCTTTACACTTTTTGGACAGCATATGTAGACATGCATTCCAAAAACAATGTTCCTTAAATGGTGGACCACCAAAATGTAAGTTTATGCCCCCATGTGGATGGTGAGTAATAATGTATGGACCGAATGGGGACCACATGCCCGCATGTGGATGGTGAGTAATAATGTATGGATAGAATGGGGACCACAACGTTCTGTACAATTAACATTTTCCTCTTAATTATTTTGGTCATATGCAAATCAGTTATAATGATGTGGGTCTTACAACATGATTGGCCATTAATTTGGGCAAGCGAAGACTAGTACTACCAATAGGACTTATCCATCTGCTTTATGCAAGCAGATTTACAAATAAATGACCGGATTGTATAATACGAGGTTATTTGTCTTTTTGACAAGTAGGTTAAAATTACTTCTAGATGTCAAATTGGAATGCTTTAGATGCTTCGTAAAGTTTGACATTTTTTTTTTTTTAACTTTCGAAAACTTAGATTTATCATACTGGGTGTTCACCGTAACAAGAGATAATCAAGATGGGCTCGGTTTCCAATAGAGTCGAGCCCAGACGAATATGGCTCACTCAATTGTTTGACTTTCTAACTTGTATATTAAATCGTGGACCACCAAAATGTGTGTTTATGCGTATTGTAATTGTGTATGCATGGATTGGGTACAAGTAAAATTTTCCTCTTAATTATTTTGGTCATATGTAAGTCAATAATTATGATGTGCGTCCTCAATTATGGCTGGCCATTGAACTGGGGAAGTGAAGACTTGCTCTACCAAGGCAGGATGGTGATCTATGAGGCTATTTATCTCTCTTACAAGGAGAGTAAAAGCATTTCTAGCCATTGGATGTTAAATTGGATGGCGTGGGATAACTCAAAAAGTTTGAAAAAAAAAAATTTGATATTTTCGTCTAGTCAATGGCATATGCTCTAAGCAACTCGAGTGAAATCTAAAAGATAAGAGTGGTTGTGACCTCCTTGTGGCAAAAGTAAACGCTCTCTTTTTATATTTTTCCTTAACGAAAAAAACTGTGTGGTTGTTAGATTTGGTGCTATCTAAAATCACACACATAAAGAAATCTCATATTATGTGGGATTGGGATTGAGATTGATATTGATAAGTTTCTTAAATGAAATAGAAATCCAAAATGATTATGATATCTCTTGGTTTTTGAAGTATATGTAATATTTATAAAAAGTTTCCTATTTAGAGTGAATTCCTAACCTTATATATATGGGATAAAAGAGGAAAGATATGTGTGCCTATTAAGATCACTATATTGGAAAAGTGGGCTTCTTCTAGAGATAGAGGGGGGCAAAATCCTCATGTGCATGAAATGCAAGGTCTCCTCTTAGAGAGAAGAGAGCTTCCTATAGAGTGAAACTTTGGGATGATGCCTCTTGTAGACTCTTGAAGAATGAAGGGTTGGTTTCATGTAGAGAAGCGGTTCCTATTAAGATTTTGAGTGATTTCCCCGTTTAGTAATCTAAAGTTTCGGTTTTTCTCAAAGTTTTCTTCCTAGATAGTGGTTTAGTTATAGAATAAAGATGAGAGATCGGTGTCATTTGGGAGAGCAGGTGTAAACTGATTATACTCGACTTGGTTTTGTCGAGGGTTAAAGAAGTAACTCTATGCTAACTTTCATTAGCATAATGGATTTCAGTTTGCTGAACCCATAGATGTAGCCCTTATAGGATAAAAAACATAAAATCTGTGTGTTCTTGAATATCTATGTTTCGTACTTTGTTTCTCATACATTATTCAACACATCAGGTTTAGAGCTTCTGTGCACAATAAGTTGGTATCAGTGCTCAGATTGGGGTTGTTTATAAGGTGGTAAAGGTTTTGAATGTAAGGTTCAAGTTAAAGAAATTGATGGCAAATATTATTTTTCAGTAAGAATGATGAAAGAATTTATTGGGCAAATGATGATGAATTCGTAAAACTATCCGTTGGATGTTGGCAGGGTAAGCAGATGATTTTGTTATTAGGGTGGAGATTATTGGATTTGGTGTTATCCAAAATCACCCACATAAGAAAATCCCATATTATGTGGAATTGAAATTGATATTGATAAGTTTCTTAGAAGAAATAGCACTGCAAAAAGATTAAGATTCTTCGATATATTCTCTTGGTTTTTGAGATATATGTAACATCTATAGAAAATCCAAAATTCTTATAAACCTATATAAAATATGGAAGATAGAATATTTTTGGGGCTGCAAACCTAATTTTTTAGATCCATGAGTTTGGAAGTCCAATATTTGTATCTCTGGAGTTTCAAATCCTCAATCCACCTCCAATATGGCCTTATGTCACCGCCTGAGTAATGGCCATCCCACAACCTTATTCCTTCAATACCCAGACTTAGTAGGGTACTAGGCGAGTTCCTGCCAAGTCCATGGCGAGTCATCTGGTAACCAGTTTTGAAGTGGAAAAACAGTAAGCAAATGGAGTTCTTTTTTTTATTATTTTATTATTTATTTATTTATTTAATTTTTGTTTGGGTTCAATAGTCAATTTCTTACCCCCACTTTGAGCAAAAGTTTCATTTGGGAGATTTTGTATTTAAAAATCTCATTGTTTTTTATCCCTAAAATCAAATCCATCTTTCACAATATATCACTAGTCAATTAAATCATCTGAAATTTTATCCAAAATGTTGGTATTGGAGCTCAATTAGGGCGTGTTTGTTTGACTTAATTTGTTAAAAGTTCCAAAATGTTGGTATTGGAGCTCAATTAGGGCGTGTTTGTTTGACTTAATTTGTTAAAAGTTCCGCATTTGACACGCAATAATTTTTATTTCTTTATGAGAGATATCTTCCACCAAAGTTTCTACTTTTTTGTTAAAATATGAAAGTTAAAGTTCCTAGGGGTAGAGAATTAATCTTTCATAATGTTTTTGTCATTATTCAATCTTCACTATTAAATATTTACTACTTAATATATTATACAATATTTTGTTTATATATTAAATAATTTATTTAATATATAATATTAATAAATAAATAATAATTTATATAAATACTAGAATATATTATATTATATATTAGATAATATAAGCATAATATAAAAGAAAAATATACAATGAGGCCAATTATCTTTGGTACAAGGTAGTCACAATTGATCTTGACCAATGAATGTGAAATTAGATGGTTATATTTATTCCATTGAGCAAGCTCAAGCTTCAAAAGAAATTTTCTCAAACTTTGTGACATGCCCAAGCTATCAAATTCCATATCGGATGGTTATAAGTACTTGTGACCTCCTTATATTAAAGGTAAATGTTCTCATTGTATGCAATCCCTAATATATATAATATTAGTATTATTAATATCATATAATATAATATTATTATAACATAATATTATATAATATCTTATTTTATAGTAATATATTATATAGTTATATTTATTTTATTCATGTAATTTGTATTATATATATATTCTTTTATATTATATATCATATATGGGAAAAGTTTGCATAGAGCCTAGGCTCTAAACAATCAAATTAGAGCCTTCATCAAAAATTTCACCAGCAGAAGTTGTTTTGATGCTCAAATATCTTTAAAATAATCGTCTCGACCTCAAGATGCATGGACTTGAGAAAAGAAATGGATTTTAATTTTTGTAAATAGCGCATCCTCTAATACAATTTTTTACCTTTTTTTGAAGTTCTAACATTTATAATTAAAGATGAAAATATATTTTAAGGTTAGTAAAAAATTTCTAATATTGAAGCCACATTTCTTGATACTATTTGAAGGTAGGCTCAAATTTGATTGTTTAGAGCCTCGGCTTTATAAAAACCGCACCCTATATATATATATATGGAAAAAGCTTGGGTGAGCCCACTAGCTCACAGAATAGTATATATATATATATATATATATATATATATATATATATATATATATATATATATATATATATATATATATATATATATATATATATATATGGAAAACGCTTGGGTGAGCCCATTTGATGCTCATGCTTTTTCTATTTTCTACCTTTGACTTAAATTTTAAGAAACAACTAAACATATCTAATTTCTTTTTCAGCATATAAAACCACTCTTTTCTTAAAAAATCATAAATAACATTGACAAAATATGCAGCACCCCCCCATAGAAACAATAGGTGATTCCCATGTGTCTAAATGACTCAATTCCAAAAAATCCGTACTTCTAACTGTGAATAAAGCAAATCACAATTTGTTCTGCTTTCCATATGACCTAAAAGAGCCCTTGAGAGCAACCGAAAGACTCTCTCTCCAGAAGTGGAAACTTAACTAACCCATAATCTCAGGGGAATATCTCATCTTGGAGGTTATGTCTCTCTCTCTTGAAGACACATCCAATTCTTGGATATCGCTTCCCATAACCCCCAAAGGGTGACCCTCAAAAGGATGGGTAGAAGAATATGAGTGTGGTGATTTAACTCTCACCAAACCTAACAAACATAAGGTTTTTTTAGTAATTTTTGTTTTTTTTAAACCAATAGGCCATCTCAAACCCCCTTGTTGATCCAGCTACAATCGAACCCTTTTAGCACCAAAAATCATTATTTTGATTAAAAGTTACATCTGGGCGAGATTTTTCATAAAAATCTCCCATCGTTTTTAAGCACTTTTCGCAATGCCTCTCTAATTTCTCAACTAATTCATCTAAAATTTTATTCAGAATATAGGTCCTGGAGCTGACTAATAAAGCCGTAGAATAATTTTTTGCATCGAAAACCAAAATTAAGAGTCCAAGACAACAAATTCTAAGGGATTTTCTAACAAAAAATTGAAAATCTCTCTCTCATTGTTTAGCCAGCTCCATTCGAATTTGTCACCAGTTTCCTATGACATTGATCTACGAAGCCCTAACATATCACTCGAATCAAAACAAGCAGTCTCCTAAGATCTATTTTTGGTTCTTTGAGCCATGTTTTGGAAATTTTATTCGTGAAGTGTTATATTATATTATATATTAGATAATATCTGCATAATATAAAAGAAAAATATACAATGAGACCAATTATCTTTGGTACAAGGTAGTCACAATTGATCTTGACCATTGAATGTGAAATTAGATGGCTATATTTATTCCATTGAGCAAGCTCAAGCTTCAAAAGAATTTTTTTCAAACTTTGTGACATACCTAAGCTATCAAATTCCATATCAGATGGTTATAAGTACTTGTGTTAAAAGTAAATTGTCTCATTGTATGCAATCCCTAATATATATATATATAATATTAGTATTATTAATATCATATAATATAATATTATTATAACATAATATTATACAATATCTTATTTTATAGTATTATATTATATTATATTATATATTATATAGTTATATTTATTTTATTCATGTAATTTTTATTATATAGTATATATTCTTTTATATTATATATAATATATATGGAAAAAGTTTGCATAGAGCCTAGGCTCTAAACAATCAAATTAGAGCCTTCCTCAAAAATTTCACTAGCAGAAGTTGTTTTGATGCTCAAATATCTTCAAATTGATCGTCTCGACCTCAAGATGCATGGACTTGAGAAAAAAAATGGATTTTAATTTTTGGATATAGCGCAAATTGTAATGCAATTTTTAACCTGTTTTTGAAGTTTTAACTTTTATAATTAAAAATGAAAATATATTTTAAGGTTGGTCAAAAATTTCTAATATTGAAATCACATTTCTTGACACTATTTGAAGGTAGGCTCAAATTTGATTGTTTAGAGCAATGGTTTAAAAAACGGATCGGTGACCCGGATCGAGCTCCCAAAAAACTGATCCGGATCGGCGAATCGGCGAATCGAGAATCAGGTGAATCGGTCAAAAAAATCCGAAAAAATTATTAAAATTCATTATAAATATTGTTTTTTAGGAATTCAATAAGAAATGAGGGTACTCCATTAAGAATTTTTATGTTTTTGAATGAATATGCGAATATTGATATGTTCTTTCCCTGCATGAACCGCCATTCAGCATTTAATTTACATCACACAAAAGGATAAACATAGAATTATCATGGAATAAGTATATCAACATACATGGACTACAACAGTCATTCCAACTAAAAAATCCATGAACAACAAATAAAAAAAATACAGTTTTGCATTAAAAATATAATAACATGCATTTTTTTGCACAAATAATCCATCAACATACAATTTTTTCAACAAAAACTTTAACAATAAGAATTTAAAATATGGTTTAATACCTCATGATAATTAAAACCTTGTCACGATTTTCACATCTTTTTAGAAAATCATCATTTTTCAAAAAATTCGATAATGGAAAAAAAAAAAAAAAAAATTACAGCAAACTCAAACAATAAAAATTAAAAATTGGGTTTAATACATCATGATAATCAAAACTTTATCATGATTTTCACATCTTTTCGGAAAATCATCATTTTTAAAAAAATTCGATCATGGATAAAAAGAAATAAAAAAAAAAAAGTACAGCAAATTTTCAAAAAATTTGATGATGGATTACAAAAAAAAATTCGATCATGGATTAAAAAAAAAAATTAACAAATTTTCAAAAAGTTCGATCATGGATTAAAAAAAAAAATCACAAATTTTCAAAAAATTCGATCATGGATTACAAAAAAGAATTTGATCATGGATTAAAAAAAAAAATCACAAATTTTCAAAAAATTCAATCATGGATTACAAAAAATTCGATCATGGATTACAAAAAATTTGATCATGGATTACAAAAAATTCGATCATGGATTACATAAAATTTGATCATGGATTACATAAAATTCGATCATGGATTACAAAAAAAAAAAAACATAAAAAAACAAAAAATTCGATCGTGGATTACAAAAACAGAAAAAAACAATTCGATCATGGATTACAAAAAATTCAATCATGGGTTACAAAAAAAAACAAAAAAACAAAAAATTCGATCATGGATTACAAGAAAAAAAAACAAACATTTCGATCATGGATTACAAAAAAGTCGATCATGGATTACAGAAAATTCTATCATGGATTACAAAAAATTCGATCATGGATTACATAAAATTCGATCATGGATTACAAAACAAACAAACAAAAAAAACAAAAAATTTGATCGTGGATTACAAAAAAAGAAAAAAACAATGAGATCATGGATTACAAAAAATTCAATCATGGATTACAAAAAACTCTATCATGGGTTATATAAAAAAAAAAAAACAAAAAATTCGATCATGGATTACAAAAAAAAAACAAACATTTCGATCATGGATTACAAAAAAAAAAAACAAACATTTCGATCATGGATTACAAAACATTCGATCATGGATTACAAAAAATTCTATCACGGGTTACAAAAATAAAAAATAAAAAATAAAAACCCTAAATTTTTAACACATTATTTCTAATATATCATGAAAAACAAAATCAAAAGGCGGAAAAAAAAAAAAAAACAGCAGAATTTTGGTTCCGCAGACATCTCAGTGTTCATCTTAAATTTCATGCTGTAATTGACCAAATTACGTAAAATTGAAAATTTTAAATCATACTAGACACAATAAAGATTAAAAACCCTAATTATTGAACTCATTATATTCAAAATATGCCGTGAAATAAATCAAATGGCGGAAAAAAAAAAAAACCCAAACTTCTTATCTGATTTTGTGAACCGAAGTCTTCAATCTCCAAAAAACTCTGTTTTTCTCAACGATTATCACAAATTAGTAACAAAAGGTTTTGATTCACAGCTTTACGATCAAAATGCCTACAAATTTTAAAAGATTCATGCCCTATTTGGCATGAAACTTTCAGAAAAGGCGAAAACCCTAAAAAAGCAAGTTTCGTGATCCAAAAACACCAAATTTTTCAACCATTTAATCTTTGAAAAAGCTGAATAAAGCTGTTTACAGCTAGCAAATTAGATCACATGCCAAAAAAACAAGAAAAATGATCAAAAAATAACAAATTTCAATGAATCCCGTGAAGAACACTGTGCAACCCGTGTTCTTCACGGACTCGCCGATTCCGCACAATGACTCGGCAAGTCACTGTGCAGAATCGTCCGGTTCTCTCTAGATTCGGATGATTCCCGATTTTTTAGCCGATACGATTCCCAATTTTTTAGCCGATTTTCTAGAAAAAAATAAAAAATAAAACACTACTGGACAATCGTAACGGTTCGATTAACTTTGGACGGTGATGAGGGTAGACGAAATCACTATTTATTTTCGCCTACATGCATTTTGTAGTATCTTCATATATATATATATATATATATATATATATATATATATATATATATATATATATATATATATATATATATATATATATATATATATATATATATAATATTTTTTTGATATTTTTCATAGATTCATTTATTGTTTATGAACACACATTCCAAATTTTAGGTCATTCCAATTTGTAGAAAAAAAAACAAAAAATGAAATACTACCGGACAACCGTGACAATGCGATGAATTTTGACGGTGATTAAGGTTGGCGAAATCATTGTTCATTTTTGCCTATATGGACGATACTATAAAACATCTATAGGTGAAAATGACCGTGATTTTTTCTACCTTCATCATCGTCCAAAGTTCATCGCACGGTCACGATTGTCTAGTAGTGTTTTATAGTTCATTTTTTTTCTACAAATCAGAATGATATGAAATTTGGAGCGTGCGTACATCTTAGTGAGTCACACCTAATAAAAATATATAAAAAAATAATTCACTGGTATTTTGGTCAATTTATTTCATGTTGATATTTTTCATAGATTTACTTAGGTTTTGTGAACACGCGCACCAAATTTCATATTATTCCGATTTGTAGAAAAAAATAAATAATAAAACACTATCGGACAATCGTAACGGTTCGATTAACTTTGGACGCTGATGAGGGTAGACGAAATCACTATTCATTTTCGCCTACATGCATTTTGTAGTATCTTCATATATATATATATATATATATATATATATATATATATATATATATATATATGGAGTGGATTCTGTATGCCTACTCGCGGACCGCTACCGTAAACATCAATGGCCCAGATTGAATCTGAATCGATCTTACGATCACGGATGTCCAGTAGTGTTTGAATTTTAACTTAAGAATAGGAGGTGCGTAGGGATAATTAGGTGGGCATATTTAGTGCATGAATTGATATTGATCAATTGGTTGGTTAGTTTATGAGTTTAAATAGGATAAGATTAAATCTAAGGAGAATTTAGCTTTTTAACAATAGGAAAGCTATGGTTAAAACGTGACTTTGGATAAAACGTTGCTATGAAACAAATCATTTTAGTACATGACGTCAAGAGATAGGGATGAGAAAGAAAATAGGTTAAGAGAGAGAAAATAGGGAGGAGAGATAAAATATGAAAGTGTTTATATTCCTTTTAATCTATTTAATGGGGGATATCCCTTCATTGTAAATCAGTAAATGAGTTAATAAAATGGTCGTGTGAAGAGATTTAGTCTTATGGAGCGATTGTTTTGGGGTGGATTCCCTTGCAGACCTTTAAGAGATGGTATATTCTCTCACAATTTCTTGTTTTTATTTTTATTTTTTATGGTGTTATTTTCTCCCTGCATCAATGGCCTTCGCCTCGTAAACAGCTATGAACACAAATAGCATAAGAACCACTCTAAACCCACCCATTCTATTTCCTCACACACACAAATACAAAGAGAGAGAGTGTGTGATAGGATAGTAGAATTTGGATCTTTGTGTTGGAGGGTTGGGGTTTATATAGAGGAAGCAATTGGGTGGCTTTGCCTTTGTTTCATGCAAAGCATGTAGAATATGTGGATGTCTGAGTTTGATCATTTCGATCTCGAGATCTGTGGATGTTAAGATATATATATATATATATATCTTAAAATCTATGTGTAGTTCACATCTATATTAACACATAAAACAAGTTATGTCATACAACATTATTAAAACCTCTAAAAAATAAAAATAATTAAATTTTAATACTCCAAAAAATGTTACTTTGTGAATTTAAATTTTATTCATCAAAATTTCTTATAGATCAATCCAATGTTGCATCGTAACAATATGGAAAAAAGCAACAAAGTATTAGCTAATTATTAATTCAAAATATAATACCCTTATTGTGTGGTTATTGAAAAGAGTCATAATCATTCATAAAAAATACAAGCTTTCAAAACTAATAAAAGTCAATTGCTAACACATGATAAGGTACAATATAATTCATGCTATTAATGATAAAAGAAATGTACCATTAGAAATCTTATATGACACAAGGTAAAATTAGAATGGACAAGAGTAGTTGAAGAAGAGAGATGAATATAAGTGGTTCATAGCTTGGAGCGGGACAAACCAATGGTCAACAGGCTTCGAGAGGGATAAACCAGTGGTCCACAGTTTATAAAGGGAGAAACTAGATGAGGATGGAGAAACCTTAAAAAGTTTCATAGTAGTTGAAATAAATTATATTTTTTATTTATAGTGACAATGAGTTATGAAAACCCTACTTTAACAAATAAAAATATATTTTATTTTTTATTTTTATTTTAAACTACTTATTTTGTTCTAAAATATTTGTTACTTTTAAAATAAAATATTATTCAATGAATAATGAAAGCTTCTAAAAAGAGAACTGTCACTTTTTTAAAAAAAAGGTGTCTAAAAATGGATACGGTAATAGACACTTAATAGAGTTGTTGTATGCATATCCAAGAGTGTCGATATGCCTGTCGACCCATGATCAAACCCCAGGATACAGGTGTCTATGTTCAATGTGCTATACTATACTAAGAATTTACCACTCCATCTGCATATAGAAAAGGCTGTCTAATAATGTTAACTTAAAATGTTCATTTAAATTCTAAAATGAAATTCAAGCCCGGAAGACAAATTAAAAGAGCCAAATTCACTTCAAATTGAGATTATTTATTTATTTATTTAGTGATAAATCACAAGATACTTTGCTAATTAAATACGACTGCAATTTTTTCAATAGAACACCTCAACTTAATCAATTAAATTGTTACCCAAGAAGATTACATCTGAGAAAAGAACGAGAAAAGTACGTAGTGGGCTCATTGCTTAGTGTACCATGTTTGTTACTCAACTTTTTCCTTCTTTTCTTTTCTTTTGCTTTTTTTTTACATTCTTCAAGTTCATCCAAATTTTGGTTCTTTTCATTTCTTTTTTTTTGTTTAATTTTTTTTTTCCATTCTTCAAGTTCATCCAAATTTTGGTTCGTTCTCCGTCTTCTCTCTATGTATTATTTCTCTAGCATTTCGGTTTGCTTTTTTCCTACAGAAAATGTAAATGGGGATGAGACCCCCATATTCATAAATTATAAGGAACAATGGTAAAACACTGTAAAAACAATTTATCCATTGTTTGCCGGCTATAAATACTTTGTATTCCAGCACCAAAACTAAATTACCATATTTGAAAAATAAGAATCCCTATTTTCTGTTTTTCCTATCTCCTAAAGAAGAACTTTCTACCTGCTTATGAAAACTTACCAAAGTTGGGATTGGTTTCCATGCCCTTCGCCCCGTAATCACAAACACCTATGAACACAAATAGAAGCATCACAACAACTCTAAACCCACCCATTCTGTTTCCTCACACACACACACACAAGAAACAGGGTTTGCAACTTTGTATTGGAGGGTTGGGCCTTTATAGAGGGAAGCGAGGCGCGTTGGGTGCCTTTCCCTTTGTGTTTTTTTTTTTTTTTTTGGCAAGGCTTGTGGATATATGTGGAAATGTTGCTTTTGGAGTACATTTCCTTATCTTAAACTGTGGACTTGCGTGGTTAGGTTCAACGAATGCCAATGCCATTTATTTTTAATTATTGCTGTCGTCTATTATATATATATATATATATATATATATATATATATATATATATATATATATATATATATATATATATATATATATATATATATATAGTAAGCTTTTTATGCTTACCACTAACGTCAATTTTAGTTGCATTATAATTTTATAATATAAGGTTGATGTCTTATATAAATTTTTTTTTCATATAAAAAAAAGGGTCTCAAAGAACAATGCTCAATCAAAATGTTTATTTAAATTCTAAAATGAAAATAAGGACATGCAGACAAAATCGAATGGGCAAAATTCACTTCAAAATGAGACAATTTATTCATTTATTTAGAGATCAATCCTAGGGTGCCTATGGATAATTTGTTAAATACATATGATCGCAGTTTTTTCAATAAAATACCTGTATTTAATTTATTACATTTTTTCTTAGAAAAATAACATCTAAACAAAGAAAAGAAAAATAATATACATAATGGATTTGCGGCCTAATTTACCATGCTTGACCACATGAGGGGCGGTGCGTAACCGTCAATACGTTGATGTCATGTTGAGACTGATAAAAAATATTTAAAAATCACAAAGATGCCTTAAGATAATATTCTTATGTGATTTTAATGCTTATAATTTGTATTTATGTTGAAAATATCCTACAGTTTTGATTGAAATAAGGACAGAGTCCCCATTTGATCAGCAGTTTGATGCATAGTAGTGAGTTTCTCCTCAAATATGTTATATATAAACATTAGGGGTGGGAATCCTGCCGCGTCAAGCAGCTGACAAGCAGGTTGACCCGAACTTGGTATGGGTCTAGGTATGGGTCTCAGTTAATTAGGTCCATATCTGACTTGGATCCTATCTGGTTGGGTCTGGTTGAGGTTGTCCATATCTGACTTGGACCCAATACGTATTTCAAATAAATTCCTTATTTTAATTTTTTATAATTTTTAATTCTTTTTTAAAGAAAAAGTTTGCATAAGGTTGCAACCTTATACTATTGAGGAAAGGTGCATCTCAAAAATTCTGCAGTGGAGAGTGTTCCCACATAGGAGAACCCTCCAACGGATCATCTTGACCTTGAGATGACAGGCATGAAGAAAAAAAATGAATTCCAAGTTAAAAAAATAGTACATTTAGTAAAAAGTCATCTGGACAGTCTCTTTTCAAGATTTTCAAGTATTTATTAATCTGCTCGATCTGTACTAATTTTTAAATTTTAAATTTTCTAACTGAATTTATAAAGAGCTTTTGAAGCCAAAATAAGATTTTCGATACCAAAATGATATCTGTAAGTAAATTTTATAGGTGCACCTAAGCTCTACAGTATAAAGAGGCAACCTTATACAAACCTCACCTTTTTTTTTAATATTCTCAAGTTTGAACATCAAAACTCAGGATACTCGAGCTCGCCACTGTGGTAAGCCCATCTTACTCTGGCAAGTCTAGGTTGACTCGCATGAGTAGTTAGACATTATCCTACAATCTCTGGCATCCATTGCCCTAAAAAAAATAATAGGAATTTTATTTATCCCAAAATCTGACCAAAAGACTCTGAAGGAAAATTGTTTGGCGCATCATAGTCCGCACCTATTACAATGCTACACCAAATTTAGGTCCCGTAAATAATAGTCTTCCAAAAAAAAGTAAAATCAAAGGTTCATGTATTTTCTCTAAAAAATATCATTTTTAGTTTTTAAAATTTATTTATTTTTATAGATTAATAATCTTCATGTTAAAAATTATATATTCCCTTCAAATTAGGACCAACTTCTATCTCAAAAATAAATCATTAACGGGCATGCATTTCTACATGTGAGTCCGTGGAGTCATCCAAGCCGTGTCCTAGATAGAAAAGCTGAAGTAAATAAAAAGGAAAAAAAAAGCATTACTAGATTGTACGAAATGGAATGCCCTCGCCGTATGCTCGTTTACTTCAACTTTAACAACTTACCCTTTTTTTTCTCTCTTACTTTGTAGTTCACTGTCATAAGGCCACTTTTGAAAATAGTACATTTTGTAATGCATTTTTGGATGGTCAATTTTCAAGGTTTTCATGTTTTGACAGTTGCTCGACCTACATTATTTTTGAAGTTTTAAATTTTATAGTTAAAGATGCAAATATATTTGAGGGCTATCACACAGATTTCTAGTGTTGAGACCATATTTCTCGATACTATTTGAAGGTTTGCTGTAATTTGATTGTTTAGAGCCTCGGCTCTATATAAACCGCACCGTCACTATATTTTATACTGAAGGTCACAATGTGGTTTAGATAATAGTCTCTTTGTGACAGCTTCCTTAGTGCTTTTCCTCTCTCCATTGTAGTTATTGTCATTTCCCCTCTCTCTCTCTCTTCATTTTTTATCACTAAGCAAATGTGATGCGGTAAACATCTCTCGCTCTCTCTTTCTCTATAGCCATCATGATTGGGAGTGATTTACGTTGGGAGATTAAAATTTTAGTTAAAATGCCAAATGCTCCACTTATATAAAAAAATTACAAAGAAAGTCGATCAACTTGTTATTTATTTTATTTTATTTTTTTTATTTTATTTATTTTTTTAAATTACCCTCGATCAACTCGAATTTTGAATTTTTTTTTAGTTAATAAGGCACTGCTTTCAAGTTTAGGGCACTTCCCTCTTAACGAAAAAATTAAAAAAAATTAAAATAAAAAATAAAATTTGGGCTGACTCAATGACAATTTTAAAAAAAAAGCCAGTTGACCTCTCTTCTTTGTAATTTCTATCTATAAAAGGAGTATTTTGTATTTTACCTAAAATTTTTGGATCCATACATAGATCACTCCATGATTGATTCAACTCGTTTTACACATTTCAGAGCACAACCGAATTTGAAAGATGGCAGTTTTCTTGATGGATCCAGAAGGTCTAAACGGCGATGGTGTGTTCAAAATGGATGTCATTTCTCAATTTGAATAATTAATAGCCAAATTTTTGTATTCCTCATAGACAATTTTGTATAGCCGAATACGCTTGTACATCAATTAGGATAGCTAGTAAGGGAAAAGTTGTTGGTGAGCCAGCTGATTCACCAAACACCTCATTAAGATGGATGTTGTAAAACACCCAGCTTCTAAACTAAATATAAATATGGATGGTGTAGAAAAATCTATAAAGGAATCACTTTTTAACTGTTGAAAATTTTCTTATTATTATTATTATTATTTCATATTCATGATCACATCATTTTGGATTAAAAATCCATCTTTAAGATAGATTTGAGAGGGGGCCAGCATATGCATCCCCCAATAGAAGTCATATAAGGAGACACAATGTAATAGTGGCAAGGTTCCATAGCAGAATTACATTTTCTTTTATTGTGGTCACCTTTCCATTGATTCATATAGATGGTATTTCTTAGCTGATGGATCTTCACATCAAATGTGGATGGCTTTCGATCTCTTTGAAACGGGACAATATGGTATGGGATCAGTAAAAGATGCAGCCATTTTTGGTAGGTTTCCCGGTCCGTACACTGACAGGTTTCGCACCCGTACGAGCAGTGGAATCAAACTGGGGGCAGTGACGCGGTGCACATGCCTCCATTGCAGCAAGGTATGTACTTTTCACCCGCACAACGAGAAACCATGGAGAACAAAATCGGGTTAAAACCAAAGTGGGAAATATATATGCACGTAAGTACTCCCCAATGAAACGTAATTTTTATTATACAAGTTATTTTTGTGTAATGAACTCACAATCATTATCGATAATTAAATATAAATCCAGGTGGCTATGGGAGTGTCATTCACTAGACAAAATTCAAAATAAAATTTCTTGAACAATGTCATATACGTTAAGTTGTTGGATTCCATATTTGATGCTAAATTTGATTGTGACCTTGTTGTACCGAAAATGAATAGACTTGTAGTATACAATCTCATTATATAAAAGGTCAACTTTCTATGCTTGCCTGCCTGTAGTATAAAACTTCTACACCCCTATCCAACTGTCCATTCTAAATGGACAGCTTAGATGGCCCCAATCACAATGTCACCAACTATACCATTTTATTTGTAATTTTTTTTATACAAAACATTTTTTACAGCAAAATTTGGGTCTATCTTTTATTGAACATACATCTATAAAAATATAAAAAAAAATATTTCCAATAAAAAAAAATAACTAAAATACCCCTTAAAGATTGAGGGGCATTTTTATCATTGTATTTTATCGATAATATTTTTTAATATTTTATTTAGGTGTGCCCCATTGATGTGATGGCATATACCAAATTTCATAGGTATATAGTCAGTAGAAAAAAATTAAAAATAAAATACTCCGAGGCTATGAATCTAGATTAAATGGTTGGTGGCTCACTTGATCTAAATTGAACGGCTAGATGAAGGGAGAAGTATATATCTTTTATGCTATACGAGAAGCATAAAAACCTTTTCCTTATATAGCCCTCAAAGAAAAACAATGTTATCAAAAACAAAAGAAATACTTATCAATCCTTTATCTTTTTTAATTTTCTTTTGCTTGATTTGGATCATTAATCAGGTCGATCTGAAACGAAATTGGTCGGTTGCAATCCACCCTATCGATCCGTACTTTCAAATGTAGAAACGAAAGCAATCCACGAAAAACAAGAAAGAATAAACAAACACAAAAAAAAAGATACAATCAACCACAACGTGAAGATATACGTAGTTTGGCAACGTGCTTACGTCCACGGGCGATTAGAACTTCCTTACTAGCTATGGAGAATAGGGTTACAATTCGCTCTCTTCCTCACACCTCTCTGTTTTTTTTTTAATTACAAAGAAATCTGTGTTTTTCCTTTAACCCATAACTTTTGATGAACCCCCAATCGCAATGATATATATCGAATCCCATGTACGGATATATCCGAATTTTTCCTCGGGGGCTGCCGCCCCCAAACCCCTGTAAGGGCCAAATCCATCAAGTCAACCTGTCAAGACGATTCCTCCGGGCTTCAAGCCCTATGGACCTTCGAGCTTTTAACGACCCTCCGAAATCCTGTTTTTTACTCTACCTTGACAGATCTATTTCCTCAAAATACAAGACATCAATCCTCAACATCAAACACCTATTTATGGGATCTGAATTTTTGGAATTTAACATCCTTTAATAGAAAATGATGTGTTAATATTGGAAAAAAAGGATTTAATTAAAGATAATTTGTTGTAAGCAATGTTTAAAAAAACGTCGAGTCGAATCGGAATCGCCAGAGAGGGATCAAATCGATTAAAAAAACGGGAATCGTCCGGTTCTAGAGAGAACCGGACGATTCTGCACAGTGACTAGCCGATTCACTCTACGGAATCGGCGAGTCCGTGAAGAACACGGGTTGCACAGTGTTCTTCACGGGATTCTTCGAAATTTTTCATTTTTTGATCATTTTTCTTGTTTTTTTGGCATGTGATCTAATTTGCAGGCTGTAAACAGCTTTATTCAGCTTTTACACGAATTAAATGGTTGAAAATTTTGGTGTTTTTGGATCACAAAACTTGCATTTTTAGGGTTTCCACCTTTCCTTGTGTTTCATGCCAAATAGGGCATGAATCTTTCAAAATTTGTAGGCATTTTGATCGTAAAGTTGTGCATCAAAACCTTTTGTTACTAATTTGTGATAATCGTTGAGAAAAACAGAGTTTTTTGGAGATTGAAGGCTTCAGTTCACAAAATCAGGTAAGAAGTTTGGGTTTTTTTTTTTTCCGCTATATGATTAATTTCACTGCATATTTTGAAGATAATGAGTTCAATTTGTAGGGTTTTTAATCTTTATTTTGTCTATTATGATTTAAAATTTTCAATTTTATGTAATTTGGTCAATTACAGCATGAAATTTGAGATGTACACAGAGATGTCTGCGAAACCAAAATTTCATTGTTTTTTTTTTTTATTTTTCCGCCTTTTTGATTTTTTTTCATGATATATTAAAAATTTAGGGTTTTGATTCCTTATATTGTTGTTTATCAGAAAATATACTCAATTGGATGTAATTTATTCACTTAGAGGTGGATTTTTGAGTTAAAATGGCTTATGTAAAATGGCTCTATAAAAAACAGATTTTTTTTTTTTTTTATAATCCATGATCGAAGTTTTTGTAATACTTGATCGATTTTTTTGTAATCCATAATCGAATTCCTTTTTTTTTTTTTTTTTGTAATCCATGATAGGAATTTTTGTTTTTTTTTTTTTTTTGTAACCCACGATAGAATTTTTTGTAATCCATGATCGAATTTTTTGTAATCCATGATCGAAATGTTTGCTTTTTTTTCTTGTAATCCATGATCGAATTTTTTGTTTTCTTTTTTATTTTTGTAACCCATGATAGGATTTTTTGTAATCCATGATCGAATGTTTTGTAATCCATGATTGAAATGTTTGTTTTTTTTTTTGTAATCCATGATCGAAATGTTTGTTTTTTTTTTTTAATCCATGATCGAATTTTTTGTTTTTTGTTTTTTTTGTAACCCATGATAGAGTTTTTTGTAGTCCATGATTGAATTTTTTGTAATCCATGATCGAATTGTTTTTTTCTTTTTTTGTAATCGATGATCAAATTTTTTGTTTTTTCCTTTTTGTAATCATGATCGAATTTATGTAATCCATGATCGAATTTTTTGTGATCTATGATAGAATTTTCTGTAATTCATGATCGAATTTTTTGTAATCCATGATCGAAATGTTTGTTTTTTTTTCTTGTAATCCATGATCAATTTTTTTGTTTTTTTTTGTTTTTGTAACCCATGATTGAATTTTTTGTAATCCATGATCGAATTGTTTTTTTCTTTTTTAGTAATCCACGATCGAATTTTTTGTTTTTTTATGTTTTTTTTTTTTTGTAATCCATGATCGAATTTTATGTAATCCATGATCGAATTTTATGTAATCCATGATCGAATTTTTTGTAATCAATGATCGAATTTTTTGTAACCATGATCGAATTTTTTGTAATCCATGATTGAATTTTTTGAAAATTTGTGATTTTTTTTTTTTAATCCATGATGGAATTTTTTTTTGTAATCCATGATCGAATTTTTTGAAAATTTGTGATTTTTTTTTTTTAATCCATGATCAAATTTTTTGAAAATTTGCTATTTTTACTTTTTAATCCACGATTGAATTTTTTTTTGTAATCCATGATCGAAATTTTTGAAAATTTGCTGTACTTTTTTTTTTAATTTCTTTTATCCATGATTGAATTTTTTGAAAAATGATGACTTTCCGAAAAGATGTGAAAATCGTGATAAGGTTTTGATTATCATGATGTATTAAACCCAATTTTTAATTTTTATTGTTTGAGTTTGCTTTACTTTTTCTTTTCTTTTTTTTCCATGATCGACTTTTTTGAAAAATGATGATTTTCCGAAAAGATGTGAAAATCGTGACAAGGTTTTAATTATCATGAGGTATTAAACCATATTTTAAATTTTTATTGTTAAAGTTTTTGTTGAAAAAATTGTATGTTGATAGATTATTTATGCAAAAAAACGCATGTTATTATATTTTTAATGCAAAACTGTATTTTTTTAATCTGTTCTTCATTGATTTTTTAGTTGGAATGAGTGATGTTAGCTGGCTCTGTGAAGAATTGTTTTTATTATTAGTTTTTTAATGCAAAAAATATATGTTCTTAATATTTGAGTTGTAGCCATGTTTGGAGCTTGCATTTTGTATTATATTATCCTGAATGTTTGTAATTGATATGTATGAAAATATTATTGTCAATAAAGGTATTTTGCAATAACAAATATGACTACATGAACTACCGCAACATATTATCACTACACATGGTGATTATTTTTCTTTTTGATATGTCAGGTTAATTTTATACTTTTTACATCTTAAAACAGTTGAATCATGTCAAGATCTGCAGAAGACCCTACATGGCAACATGGGGTCAGACTTGATCCCAACAAAAGACAAAATTATTTGTAATTACTGTTAAAGAGTGATAAGTAGTGTGGTACATAGGTTCAAGCAACACTTGGCAGGGGTTAAGAGAGAAGTTTCTGCATGCACTAGTGTCCCTAGTAATGTAAAAAAACAGATGGCGACAATTCTTAATGCTAACAAAGTTAAAAAAATTTCCAAACATAGGATGAATGAGGAGATAGCTAGTTTATATACACCATCAAGCAGGAATGATACATAAGAGCAATATAATAATGACCTAGAAGAGCAATATAAGAATGAGCTGGACATGGCCACAATATTGAGTTTACATAAACAATATCAGAGGGAACGTGGGTTTAGAATGCCCGGTGGGTCTACCTCAGACATGCATGGTGGGCCTAGCTAAGATATGCATGGTGGGCCTAGCTCAGATATGCATGGCAGGCCCAGCTCGAGCATGTATGGCGAGCCCAGCTCAAATATGTATGGAGGGGTTGGTAGCAATATGTATCAAGGAGAATCAGTTGTTGAAGAAATTGTTTCTAGGTTACCTAGGAGTGCTAGTATTGCAGGTCATGATCGTAAAGACTTATTTCTCTCAAAGCCTAAGTCACAACAGATGACCCTAAAAAGCATGATTAAAGGTATAAGAAACATGTTAGGGAGATATGTTGGTAAATGGTTCTACGATAAAGGGATTCCCTTTGATGCAGCCAATAGATCATATTTTCCACCTATGGTCAGTGCAATCCTGAGAGTCGGGCCCGGGGTAAAACCCTCGACGGCATATGAGCTCAGTGGGCCAATATTAGATGAAGAGGTGGAGGAAGTTAAAAAGTGGATTGAAGAATATAAACAGAGTTGGCCAAGGACAGGCATTACTCTCATGAGTGATGGTTGGTTGAATAAAGTTAGTAAAAACTTCTTGGCCTATTCCCCAAAAGGTACAGCTTTTTTGAATAGCAAAGACGTATCAGGGACGAAGAAAGATGCAAACTTCTACGTACAACTATATGATCAGATAGTGGAGGAGGTGGGAGATAAGCATGTGGTCCAGTTTATTACGGACAATGCGTGTGCATGTGTTACTGCGGGCAGCAAGTTGATGGATGAGAGGAAGCATCTAGTATAGACCCCGTGTGCTGCAAACAGCATCGATCTTATGTTAGAGGAGATCGGTGAGATCAAAATTGTGAAGGAGACTCTAGAGGAAGCAAGGTTGGTGTCGAGATTTATATACAACCACTCTAAAATTTTATTTCTGTTTAGAGAACACTCTAAGAAAAAAGAGATAACAGGCTTGCTATAACCTGCTTTGCGACTGATTACTTAGCTGTGGACTCCATTCGAGAATCTGAAGGTGCATTAAAGAGATTGTTTACCTGTGAAGAGTGGTTAAATGACCGTCTCTCGAAGTCCAGTACCGGTATAAAAGTGAACAATATAGTCTCAAATAGGCGGTTCTGGTCTCGATGTCCCAATGTTGTGAGGCCACTGCCCCTTTGGTCACGGTGTTAAGAATGGTGGATGCTGACAAAAAATCTACCATGGGTATCCTTTATGAAGGTATTGAGAAGGCGAAATCAGCTATTGGGGAGAAGTGTAATTTTGCTTGCAACGTGATCGAGAATATAAAAAGGAGGTGGAACACCAAATTTGGACGTCCAATTCATTATGCTGGTAAATATATATTTATATCATTACAATGTTTCAGTTTAAATCATTTTTTTATGAAATTGTAAATGACATTTTTCTACCTATATACTTTTTAGGTTACTACTTCAACCCAAAATTTTTCTATTTGACACTTGAACACTAAAACGTAATATATTTGTTTTAGCTTGCTATGTATAGGGATGCTATAGGATCCCTCGGAACTAGACTTGCTAGGAATTCTCGAACTATGACGGATCTAGGTTATCCCCTCGCTAATATTTTGTTCATTCATATATTTAATCTTATGAATTGTTCTTGCCCTTACAATGCTTTTTGGATTTTAATCCAGCTGAATGGTGGGAGATATATGGTACTGATGCACCTCACCTAAAGAGGATAGCAATCAAGGTGCTCTCCCACACATGTTCTGCTACTGGCTGTGAGCGAAACTGGAGTACGTTCTAATGGTTGCACACTACTAGAAGGAATCAACTCGCTTTTGAGACGCTTCATAAACTAGTCTACGTTCATTATAATTTAAACCTCAGAGAGCGACAAATAAGAAGGAAGCTTGAAGACTATAGGCCGATAGACTTAGACACAATATTTGTCACAAACACAGCAGACCAATGGGTAGTAGAAGAGGAGGAGCCAGTGTTGCACAAGAGAGAGTTCCTTGAGGCTATCGGTGATGAAGATCTTGAAGAAAGTTATGAGCAGCATGAAAGAGGAAGCAGCCAGCCAACGTATCCACAATTCCTCGGTGATATTGCACTTAATGAGGGAGAGTGGGAAGGGGGACTAAGAGAAAATGAGAGAGATGATGATTCTGAGGCCACCCTATCCCAGCCATATTATTCACATATCGAGTCCCAACAGCAACAGTGTAGGGATGAGCACGACAGTGCAAGTGAGCATGAAGGATGGACAAGCTTCGAGGATTTTGGATTGCGAACACAATAAAACACTAACACTCAGGGATTTGGTAATAGTCAGACGCCTGCTAATATCGATGATTCGTTTTTAGATCGAATCAATGAATTGTCAAACGAATTCAATCAATGGCACCAGCGTGACCAAGAAGAACAACAACGTCGTCTATCATTTTATTTTTAGATCGTATGTTACTAATTTTTTGCTTTATTGTAGTCCATGTATGTTGATATACTTTTTCCATGATAATTCTATGTTTATCCTTTTGTGTGATGTAAATTAAATGCTGAATGGCGGTTCATGCAGGGAAAGAACATATCAATATTCGCATATTCATTCAAAAACATGAAAATTCTTAATGGACTACCCTCATTTCTTATTGAATTCCTAAAAAACAATATTTATAATGAATTTTAATAATTTTTTCGGATTTTTTTGAAGCTTTATTCTGATTGATTCACCCGATTCTCGATCCGGATCGCCGATTCGCCGATCCGATTCGGTTTTTTGGGTGCCCGATCCGAGTCACCGATCCGTTTTTTAAACCATTGGTTTTAAGTCCTTAGCAACTCTAAACTCAACTTTTGTAAAAAATAGCAATACAATAACTAAAAAATCAATCTATTTTTGTAGCAAATTCTCTTGCGAAATTTTAAACTGAAGCCCAAAATTCTCTTGTTCAAAAGATTCGCTTTAAGCATCTATTTTTCTTGTAAGAGGAAGTGTACAATTCGCTCCCGTGAAGATGGGCAGACAGATTGTGGGGTGCACTCTTGTGGATGTAAACGTGCATTCATGCCCGCATGTTAATTGTGCCAAGCTGGGCATGTGTAGATTAGGGGTCACAACTTTGTTGATGCATTTGACATTTTTCTCTCAATTATTTTATGGTCCCATCTTAGCCAATATGGTTGGCTTTTAAATTTTTTTGTTTGGGATTATATACCATGACTATTCGTCCATTTATTTAGATGGATTTTATTATCAGATTGTATACTACGATACGGTTTATCTTTTTTTCATAAAGATCACAATTACTACTAGCCATTAGATGTCAAATTGGATAGCATGGAGTGTCACAAAGTTAGAAGATTATTATTATTATTATTATTTCCAACTTTGAGTCTAGTTAATAATACACTCGCAAGTTATTACTACCCCATTTGAAATATGTCCGATAAAAATGATTGTGACCTGTTGAAATAAATAGTCTCTTTGTATATTTTCATTTATTTATACTGGTGGATTGCCATTCATATCAGATTTAGATGGTTTTCAATTCCAATAAATCAGACAACTGATCCGGACAACGCGGTGGGAAATGTTCGAAGGAATCCAAGCATTGACATTGTGTCCTTTTCGAATCCCCTCCAGTGCACGAACAAGTTTTACACCAGTAAGGGCAGCATTCCCACATATCAGCACAAAAGCAGAGTGGAGGACTTGACAGATAGCCCAAGATGAACGGCAGCATGTGCATGTGACACCTGCAAGAAGAGAACAGATGGAGATTGAGAAATAGGTATAAAACTAAGAGATTGTATACAATGAAACCATTTACTTTTGGTACAAGGTGGTCACAATTATTTATAACCATCCGATGTGAAATCTGATAGCTTGAGTGTGCCACAAAGTTTGAGAAAATTTATTTTAAACTTTGAGCTTGGCAAATAAAATAAATGCAGCCAACAAATTTCACATCCAATAATCAAGATTATTTGTGACCATCTTGCACCAACGGTAAATGGTCTCATTATATACTTTCCCTAAAAGAGGGAATAGAGCGCTCAAAGAAATACACTTGGAATCAAAATGTTTCTGCAAACGAGGACCAGAATGTAGGATCGAAGAACATCCAAAGAGAGAGGACCGGATTTATTTTAAGCGAGAAGTCTTCTTCACAGGCTATAGTAAAGATGAGATGAAGACCTATTTAGTTTTAAGCACTAAGCCTTCTTCATCAGATGAAACAATAAGAACTTAGAATGAGGTTGAGGTCGTGGTGGTAACACTACTTGAGCCTCAGTTACCGGTCTAGGTTTCCATTCCCACTGACGCATTCGAAAACTGCTAAATTATTTGTAAAAATGGGTAGGGCCTGTACTCCCCACGGATCTACCCAAAAAAAAAAAAAGTATGAACTAGTGTTGGAAAACAAGACACGCGGAACATAGCCATGGGCCGAGCCCAAGTAGCGAATGTAACTCGTGCCGAGTTCCGAGTTACTTGGCCCAAAAAATAAAATAAATAAATAAATAATAAAAAAATATATTTCAAGTTAAAAATAGATGTTGAAAATATGACAGTGGTATTTTAAAAATAATGAAAAAAACAAGAAAAAAAATATAAAAACAAGAATTCATTGCCAGAAGACTTTTCAATCTTTACCATAATGATAGAAAATATAAAAAAAAATAATTTTAAATAATTTTTTATTATATATTTATATATATATATATATTTATTTATTTATTTATTTTGTTTTCCAACTAATCGGGATATTCAGCCCCGATGGGGGTTCCGAGCCCGAGTTACTCAGGCGCGTTCAGGTTGGCTTGCCCGAGGAGTTGAACACTGTAAGAACTATTCACGTCTCCTTCTGCTTACGCACAGTGATAGACATATTAATTTGAGTCAGGGAGTTCAACCGTTTCAACCTTCAAGTTAGTCCTGAAAAGCCCATGCAGGCTACAAAGCCTTAACATTTTTCCTTTTTTTTTTCTCAATATGTTTCGTCGGTGTATGGTACAATTCTCCAACAAACTAATATCATGAAAAGCATGGTGGGATTCAAACAATGTTTTTTTCTTGTTCAATTTTCTTTTTTTTTTCCCCTTAATGGTAGGGTAAGAGACCATATTTAGCAGAATAAATCAAACTTGAGCCACGGTGCTACAATCATCAATGAGTAGCTAATCAAGCCCAACCTAATTATTAGTCAGGCCATTTTATTGACAATTGCAACACTAAGTCATGTTTGAATCCCACAAATGTCTTACCAAAAAAACAACTAATCCATTCAAACTGAGACATCTTTAACCCTATTTTTGAGACAGTTAACAGAAGTTCGGCCCTAACACGAATTCACCAGGGTCCCGAGCTTGAGTCGGACTGTAGAATTTTGAATAAGATGAAAACTTGTGAAAAACCGAGAGACCCAAGCAATTCCAGGGTTTTAGCTATAGAATCTGGTCTGTCTAAGGCGAGTTCTAAATTAAGCAAGTGATTTCTAAAAACTGATTTGAAATACTAGGGGTTCTCATTTGCCGGAGGGTTTTCCTCATTTATTTTCTATGTTCCTTTTCGCAAAGTAGATTTTCTTTCCTTTTCTTTTTTTCTGGTGATGTAAAATACGTCGGCCGGCCTCGGATTCCATGCCCGTCACCCCACATTCACAAACAGCTATCAGCACAACCAACGTGAGAACCACTCGAAAAGCCTCCATCCTTTCCTTTCAATACACACACCAAGAAAGAGAGAGAGAGAGAATGAGTAGGCTGTGCAGCATAAGGTTGCCCTGGCAGCGAAGAGGAGCCCATCATAGTTGAGGGTATATTCCCACTTGTTAAAGGTGGTGTCTGGACCATGTGGGAGTTGGTTTCACAGGAATGCCATTCATTTTCTCTTAATTATTTTTGTCCTGAGTAGGTGATTTAGAAAGAGAAATTACATGGCAGAGTAAGAGAGAGAGAGAGACAGATTAGATGGCCCAACTACTCACCCACGACATGCAAAACTTACATTTCAGTGGTCCATATTAATGGCTTGTGGTTGTCGATGCATAGAATGGCAACAGAAGACAATGTATAGTTGACATTTTTCTATTCATTATTTTGGTCTCATTCATGTCAATCAATACCATGCGGGTCTCATAACATGATTTTCCCTAGCATTTCTTATCCACCCGAAAGATTATCCAAAGGAAGTGTATATACTAAAGGGAAATGTTTCCATACTTCCTCAATAAAGGATAAAACAAAGGTTTGGCAAAAATAAAAGAAAGAAAAATAGTGTCGAAAAATAAAATAACAAAAACATAAACATTTACGTAGTTCGACAAGTTGCCTATGTCTACGGGCCAGTAAGTGACATTTACTCAACCACTGTAGAAGACAACACCACCACATATTGTAACTTTAATAACCAACTAACTGCACTACCTCCCAAAGAAAAAACCTATTCGGTAGTAGACATTATTTTATCCAAGTCACTTGTAAAGTCGGCATCGACATAACCAGTGACTTTCAAATTTATTCCACTATAACAAATACCAGCATCGCATGTTCCCTTCAAATACCGAAAGATCCATTTCACAGCGGTCCAGTGATCATGACTAGGATTTTCCATGTAACTGATCACAACTCCCATTGCTCGTACTATATCAGGTCTGGTGTTAACCATAAAAAACATGAAGCTCCCTACTGCAGAAGAATATGGTACTCAAGACATCTAGGTCTTCCCTGCTTTGATGCTAGGATATTGTTTCGAAGACAACTTCATAAGTACACGAAATGGGGTACTAACTGGTTTGGCATTCTGCATATTGAAGAGTCACAGAACCCTCTCCACATAACTCTTTTGAGTGAACCAGATTTTCATCTCAAGAATTCAGTTAACGACTCCCAATTCTTTCATCTCAACTTCCCTGGCCAACTGAGTTTTAAGTGTTGCAATATTCTCCTTTGTTTGGTCCTGCAATATTCATGTCATCGACATATAATAACAAGATAATAAAGCTTTCATCACCATATATGCAGAAATATGCACAATGGTCAGCTTCACATCTACGAAAATTCAAGCTCAACATGAAAGACTCAAATTGTTTGTACCAACACATCGGCACTTGTTTTAACTCATACAACAATTTATTGAGCCTACAAACCAAATTCTCTTTACCTTCCTCAATAAAGCCCTAAGGTTGGGTCATATAAATTTCTTTTAAGTCACCATGCAACTTCCAACTCTAAATCAAGAATAACAATCATAGCCAAAACAACTCTAATAGTGGACATGTGCACAACAGGAGAAAAAATCTCATCAAAATCAATACCTTTTTTTTTAGTATACCCTTTTAACTCAAATCGACCTCTGTATATGTCAACGGTATCATTAGGACATTTCTTCTTCTTGAAGACCCACCTGCAACCAATTGCCCTTCGCTTCTCTAGTAATTTGATGAGGTCTCATGTTTTATTTTATCGTAGGCCTCCATCTCTTCTTCCAAAGATGCTCTCCATTGACGGGCTTCATGGACCTCACGTGGCTCACAAAAAAAAATGGGCTCACACACCAACAAGATCATGTAGTTCTCAAGCTAAAAATAAAATAAGCTAGAGCACGAGCCATAATATGAGAAATAAGGAATAAAACACAGAACCACAAGAACAAAAAAATTTACATGGTTCACCCCAAGAGGGCTACATCCACGGGCACGAAAAACTGAAATCCACTATACCAACGAAAAATTACATCACAAATTTGGGACAGAGAGTTACCTCTTTAATCCTCGATAAAAACCCAGTTGAGTAAACCCTTTTAGACTTAGTCTCCCGATCCGCACCATTGTCGACCTCTCATCTCTATTCCACAGCTAAACCACTGTCCAAGAAGAGACCACCTCTATTCCACAGTTAAATCACTGTCCAGGAAAAGACCATCTCCATTCCACAACTAAACCATTGTCTAAGAGGAGAACCTTGAGAACAACCGAGACTTTCTCTCTAAAAAGGGAAACCAACCAAAATCTTTATGAGAACAACTTCTCTACATGCAACTAGCCTCAAAATCTACAAGAGCTACATTTGTGCATTTCTCTCCGTATGAATCTCTCTTCTCTCTAAGGGTGGTATTGCCGATGCTGAGGAGGGCTTGCCTTTCTCTTTTAAGGAAACTACCTTTCCCATGTGATGACCCTAATAGGGTACACAAATTATCTATTATTTCAACATATTTATATATAAGGTTAGGTATCCACACCAAATAGGAAACTTCATATAAGTGTTGTATATATCTCAATGACTAAGAGATATATCCAAAGTCATATTCTTTTTGGAATTCTATTTCCATTAAGAAACTTATCAATATCAATCTCAATCCCATATAATATGGGATTTCTTTATGTGGGTGATTTTTGATAATCAACATATCCAACAATCTTCACCTTGATATCAAAATCACCTGATCATCATGCCAACTTTCAATGGATAGCTTTATGAATTCATTTTCTTTCGCCAAATAACTTCTTTCACCATTTTTGCTGGAAAGATTGTGCTTGCTGTCATATTTCTCCACCTCAATTAAAACACTCGCATACTTTGCAATGTGTTTTTCTACAACCGAATACACAAACACTAGCCTTGTACTAAACCATGCGCTCTGATAGCACTTGTTGAAGATAAAAACCAAGGTTCAACAAAAATAAAAGAAAAAAAAATAGTGCAGAAAAATAAAAGAATAGACACACAAAGATTTACGTGGTTCAGTAAGTTGCCTACGTCCATGGGGCAGCAAAGTTCTCTTCCACTAGTCAGAAAAATATCATATACACATGGAGAATACAAGGGATTATGTAACAATTCTAAACTTTAAAAAAAAAAAAGAAGAAACTTTTAATAAGTGATAGTCCATATGAGCATGATAGTCCTTAGGGACCATCACTACTTTCAAAAGCTTTTGGTTTAAGTTTTTGCTGCATGCCTGGTCCTTTAGTGGGCGTGGGCTTTAAACGTTCAGGTGTAATATAATTGTTACACCTCATGTATGAGGTGTAACTTAATAAAATAATATAATAAGGTATCTAAAGAATTTAAATAGGAGAAGCGAGGACTCCCACCCTAGAAAATTTTTGAGATCTTTCTCTCTCTAGTCGAAACGCAGTGAGCTCTTTCTCTCTTTAGCCGAATTTTTATCGGAAGCGCCCTCTCAAATATTTTAGGTAAGTAACTTCATTATCTTGAAAAATAATCCGTTCTTTTAAAAATGAAATGAAATAATTACTTCTGCTTATTATTATGAATTTTAGGCACGATAAATTTTATGCGCAAGCGACCTCATTATTTTGAAAAATAATCTTTTTGATAAAAGTGTGATATTTTATCTATGTTAAAAATTTTAAATGCTGTAAATTCTTAGAAATAAATTTATTTATTTTTCTTGTCTATTGTTAGAAAATTTTAGATACCGTAAAATTATTAGAAATAAATGTGATATTTCTGCTTTTAGTAAAATTGTGAGATTTCTTTCTACTATTTTTGAATATTTAGACATTGTAAATTACATGTGCAAATGACTGCCTTATTATTTGAAAACTGATTTTTTTGCAATTGATTATAGCATTGTCAATGAAATGTTTATTTGCGAATTGACATCCCATAAATTTTGATAACTCCGTATTCTTGAATTTCTATAAGAGTTTTTCTATACATATTAGATTGACAATTATGCTAGAATGTTTTTACGAACTGCTACCTTTCTAAATTTGAGCCCAAAATATTGGATTGGTTATTTTTGAAATGTTATTGAAAGTGACCGTTATTAATGGTTTCAAATACCGAAGGATCCATTTCACAGTGGTCCAGTGATCATGGCTGGGATTTTCCATGTAACTGATCACAACTCCCATTGCTTGCACTATACCAGGTCTGGTGCTAACCATAACAAACATGAAGCTCCCTACTGCAGAAGAATATGGTACTCAAGACATCTAGGTCTTCCCTGCTTTGATGCTAGGATATTAATTCGAAGACAACCCACCATCCGGGAAGAGATCATCTCTATTCTACAGCTAAATCACTGTCCAAGAAGAGACCATCTCGATTCCATAGTTAAACCACTGTCCAAGAGGAGAACCTTAAGAACAATCGAAACTTTCTCTTTCTAAATAGGGAAATCACCCAAAATCTTCAAGGGAACGAGTCCTCTACAAGAAACCAGCATCTCAATCTATAGGAGACACATTTGTGGCGTTTCTCTTCATAAAAAGCTCTCTCTTCTCTAAGGGAGGCCTGTCGATGTTGAGGAGGCTCTGCCTCTTTCTTTAAAGGAAGCTACCTTTCTCATATGATGACCCAAATAGGGCACACAAATTCTCTGCTCTTTCATCATATTTATATAAGGTTAAGAGTTCACACCAAATAGGAAACTTCATATAGGTATGGCAAATATCTCAATAACCAAGAGATATATCCAAAGTCCTAATCCTTTTGGAAATCTATTTCCTTTAGGAAACTTATTAATATCAATCTCTATCCCACATAATATGGGATTTCCTTATGTAGGTGATTTTGGATAATCACCTTATCCAACATTCTCCACCTTGATATCAAAATCGCCTAATCACCATGCCAACTTCTAATGGATAGCTTTAAGAATTCATCTTCTTTAGCCAAATAAATTCTTTTACCAGTCTTGCTGGAAAGATTGTGCTTGCTATCATATGTCTCCACCATAATTAAAATGCTCGCATACTTTGCCATGTGTTTTTCTACAACCGAATGCATAAACACTAGCCTTGTACTGAACGATACGCTCTGATAGCACTCGTTGAAGATAAAAACCAATGTTTGACAAAAATAAGAAAAAAAAAATAGTGCAAAAAAATCAAAGAACTGAAACACAAAGATTTACATGGTTCGGTAAGTTGTCTACGCCCATGGAGCAACAAAATTCTCTTCCACTAATCAGAAAAACACTATGTATGTATGGAGAATACAAGGGATTACAAGTTCTCTCTCAAACCCTAAGACATGGTCTTTCTCTCTCATTAACACCCACCCAAGGACTAAAGAACTATCCCTCTTCTTTCTGGATATTTCCTTGCATATATTTCATGTGTATTCTCTCTCTTTTAAAGACAACTTATCTAAAAAGGAACCCAAAGTCCATCACGTGAGCCTCTATGTCATTCCTACATTCTAGGTTGGGAAAAGGTCTCTCATTCCCAATAGAAGTCACGTGATGCCTTTCCTTATTCTAATTAGATCTCCTATATCTATGGGTTCCATTGTACTGTACATCTCATGAAATTACCTCCCATAGGAGATTATGTTTGATCTCATTAACGTAGGAATACAAGATCAATTAGATCTCATTCACCGTTAGAAGTACAAGGTTTTAGAATTTTTTCATTCGAATACATGAAAATCACATGTTGTTTCTTTGGGGGGTACTGCACATTTTGTCACTTTTATTTATGATTGTTCAAAAAAAAGTGTGGACTTATATGCTAAAAAAGAAATCAAATGCCTTCATTCTTTCCAAAAATTTAAGGCCTTGGTAGAAAATCAGAAAAGCAAGAGCATCAAGTGTCTAAAAATTGATAATGGGGAAGCATTTTATTCTGGTGAGTTTAATAATATTTATAATGAACATAGTATTGTTATGCAGTTGATAGTTCCTGTAACCCCTCAGCAAATGGTATTGCCGAGAGAATGAATTGCACCGACCAAAGTTTGGCAAAAAAAAGGGGAAAGAAAAATAGTGCAAAAAATAAAAGAACAAAAACACAAATATTTACTTGGTTCGGCAAATTGCTTACGTCCATGGGGTAGCAAAGTACTCTTCTACTAATCAGAAAAACACACTGCAAGTATGGATAATACAAGGGATTACAAGCTCTTGGACAATTTCATGTTCTTGGTCCTAACTACCATCTCACTAGTTCTCATGGGTGCATTCCACCTCAACAGCTTTAGCATCTGGTTCATCTTTATTTTTCTACATAGAATTTTCATTGAAAATAATATCTCAGCTAACTATAACCTTGTGGTCAGGAGGATCCCACAATATGTACCCCTTTGTACCATCAACATAGCTAAGTAAAACACAAATTCTTGAATTTTTCATCCAACTTACTTTGTTTTTCGTTGGAATCAAAGCATATGCATCATAGCCAAAAACACGAATGAAATAATAATCAACAGGTTTATCTTTCCAAATCTCTTTTAGTGTCTTGTAGTCAATAGCATAAGTAGGAGACCTATTGATTAGGAAACAAGCAGTACGAACAACACAACAGCACTCAACATACACCTGACACGTTCCATAATGGTCATATTCATCCTCTCGCAAACACCATTTTGCTGAGGTGTTCAAAGAACATTCTACTACCTAGCAATACCATGCTCACTACAAAAATAATTAAATTCTTCATAACTTCTCCTCCATTATCAGTTCTTAGACATTTGATGCTCATGCTTTTTTTATTTTCTACCATTGACTTAAAGTTTAAGAAACAACTAAACGCATCTGATTTCTTTTTTAGCATATAAACCCACTCTTTTATTAAAAAATCATAAATAACAGTGACAAAATATGCAGCACCCCCTATAGAAACAATAGGTGATTCCCATGTGTCTGAATGAATCATTTCCAAAAAATTCGTACTTCTAGCTTTGGATAAAGCAAACACAATTTCTTCTGCTTTCCAAATAAGCATGACACATAAAAATCTAAATTAAAAGATTTTAAACCGGGGATAAGGTTTTTATCGAGAAGTACCTTGAGTATGCGCTCACTCATATGACCCAAAAGTACGTGTCACATCATGATAGACTACACCTTTGCAATATCGGCCTCTCCCAAAATTGTTTCACCAACAAGCCTGTGCAAATTGCTTGCTTACTGTCCTTTCGCAACTACTAGTGCTCATTTTGAAATTTTCAGACATCTTTTTTTACCTGTAAACTTAAAACTTTGCTCATCTAATTTTCTCAAGGACAAGAGACTTCTTTTAAGACTCGGAACATATCTGATACCTAGGATGGTGCAGATGTCTCCATTGAACATCTTGATTCTTACATCTCCAACTCCCAGTATTTTACATGAGTCATTATTTCCCATGAAAACAATATCTTCATTATATAGTTGGTACCTATAGAACCAATCCCTATGTGGAGTCATGTGAAATGATGTACTTGAATCAAGTAGCCAATACTGCAAAACTTTCTCCCTATTCACTGACAAAACTTCTCCATCTTCAGAAAAGTCAAAATATTCTAAAAGAAAATATGGGTATGGTGATTTGACTATCACCAAACCCAAACAACTCTACCCTGATAACAAAATTACCATAATTGCCTTGGCAGCCTTTATTCTTGATTTCTTTCACTTGCCTACATTGTGGAATTTTCATAAACACTTTGCTTTCATATTTCACCACCTCAAACCATCGATCCATCGAACTTCATCATTCATATTTTCCTTATTGCAAAGCTTAGCCTTGTACACACCTTGTGTTGTGATACCAATTATAGGGTTCTTGGGAACCCCTAGCTTACGAAACCGGGAATCCCAAATGCCGGAATCCCACCTAAGATCATGGACATGATCGACTAAATGTGAAGTAGATGAATATAATTATAAATCGAGTATGAGAAATAAATAAAACATAAAAAACACATCACCAAAACACACGATTTATACGGTTCACACCTTAGGGCTATATCCACGGCTTCGGCAAGTATCAATCTACTAGCACATTGAAGATTACAATTTTGGGTTATAAGAGATAATACCTATCTCTAAACATGGGTAAAAAACCTTCACCGATCTTCCCTTCTAAACCCACTCTCCCAACCAAACAATACCGCTGATCAACATCTTTCCCACTGCTATACCCCTATCGGAAAGAGCCCTTGAGAGCAACCGAAAGACTCTCTCTCCAGAAGTCGAAACTTAACTAACCCAAAATCTCAGGGGAATACCTCATCTTGGAGGTTATGTCTCTCTCTCTTGGAGACACATCCAATTCTTGGAGATCTCTTCCCATAACCCCTAAAAGGTGACCCTCAAAAGGATGGGTAGAAGAAAATGAGTGTGGTGATTTAGCTATCACCAAACCTAACAAACAAAAGGCTTTTTTAGTATTTTTTGTTTTTTTTAAACCAATAGGCCATCTCAAACCCCCTTGTTGATCAATCCAGCTACAATTGAACCCTTTTAGCACCAAAAATCAGTATGTTGATTAAAACATGCATTTGGGCGAGATTTTTCATAAAAATCTCTCATCGTTTTTAAGCACTTCTCGCAATGCCTCTTTAATTTCTCAACAAATTCATCTAAAATTTTATTCAGAATATAGGTCCTGGAGCGGACTAATAGAGCCATATAATATTTTTTTGCGTCAAAACCAAAATTAAGAGTCCAAGACAACAATTTCTAAGGGATTTTCTAACCAAAAATTGAAAATCTCTCTCTCATTGTTTAGCCAGCTTCATTCGAATTTGTCACCAGTTTCCTATGACATTGATCTACGAAGCCCTAAGTTTATACCCTTTATGGACTGTATTGGAAGCTTATCAACGACTTTAACAATAGAGAAGCAATATTCGAGCAGCAAGGCTAGTGCAGCCACGAGAAGAGATTTTGGTATCGAACAAGCCAGTGTAAAGATCGTGGTGCTAGCAGGTTTACAAATAAAAGACCGGATTGGGTTTACAAATAAAAGACCGGATTGGGTTTACAAATAAGCAGCCATACTGGGTGTTCACCGTTACAAGAGATAATCAAGATGGGCTCGGTTTCCAATAGAGTCGAGCCTAGACGAATATGGCTCACTCAATTGTATGACTTTCTAACTTGTATATTAAATCGTGGACCACCAAAATGTGTGTTTATGCGTGTTGTAATTGTGTATGCATGGATTGGGTACAAGTAAAATTTTCCTCTTAATTATTTTTGTCATATGTAAGTCAATAATTACGATGTGCGTCTTCCAGTATGGCTGGCCATTGAGCTGGGGAAGTGAAAACCTGCTCTACCAAGGCAGGATGGTGTTCTATGAGGCTATTTGTCTCTCTTACAAGGAGAGTAAAAGCATTTCTAGCCATTGAATGTTAAATTGGATGGCGTGGGATAACTCAAAAAGTTTGAGAAAAAAAAAATTGAACTTTTAGTCTAGTCAATGGCATATGCCCTAAGCTACCCGAGTGAAATCCAAAAGATAAGAGTGGTTGTGACCGCCTTGTGGCAAAAGTCAATGCTCTCTTTTTATATTTTTCCTTAACGAAAAAAACTGTTGTTGTTAGATTTGGTGCTATCCAAAATCACCCATATAAAGAAATCTCATATTATGTGGGATTGAGATTGAGATTGATATTGATAAGTTTCTTAAAGGAAATAGAAATCCAAAATGATTATGATATCTCTTGGTTTTTGAGATATATGTAATATTTATAAGAAGTTTCCTATTTAGTGTGGATTCCTAACCTTATATATATGAGATAAAAGAGGAAAGATATGTGTGCCTATTAAGATCACTATATTGGAAAAGTGGGCTTCTTCTAAAGATAGAGGGGGGCAAAATCCTCATGTGCATGAAATGCAAGGTCTCCTCTTAGAGAGAAGAGAGCTTCCTAGAGAGTGAAACTTTGCGATGATGCCTCTTGTAGACTCTTGAAGATTGAAGGGCTGGTTTCATGTATAGAAGTGGTTCTTATTAAGATTTTGAGTGATTTTCCCATTTAGTAATCAAAAGTCTCGATTTTTCTCAAAGTTCTCTTCCTAGATAGTGGTTTAGTTATGGAATAAAGATGAGAGATCGGTAGTGTCATTTGGGAGAGTAGGTGTAAACTGATTATTCTCGACTTGGTTTTGTCGAGGGTTAGAGAAGTAACTCTATGCTAACTTTCATTAGCATAATGGATTTCAATTTGTCGTGCCCACAGATGTAGCCCTTATGGGATAAAAAATATAAAATCTGTGTGTTTTTTAATATCTATGTTTCGTACTTTGTTTCTCATACTTTATTCAACCCATCAGGTTTAGAGCTTCTGCGCACAACAAGTTGGTATCAGAGCTCAGATAGGGGTTGTTTATAAGGTGGTAAAGGTTTTGAATGTAAGGTTCCAGTTAAAGAAATTGATGGCAAATATTATTTTTCAGTAAGAATGATGAAAGAATTTATTGGGCAAAAGATGATGAATTCGTAAAACTATCCGTTGAATGTTAGCAGGGTAAAAAGATGATCTTGTTATCAAGGTGGAGATTATTGGATTTGGTGTTATCCAAAATCACCGACATAAGAAAATCCCATATTATGTGGAATTGAAATTGATATTGATAAGTTTCTTAGAAGAAATGGAAATGCAAAAAGATTAGGATTCTTCCATATATTCTCTTGGTTTTTGAGATAAATGTAACATCTATAGAAAATCCAAAATTCTTATAAACCTATATAAAATAAGGAAGATAGACTATTTTTGGGGCTGCAAACCTAATTTTTTAGATCCATGAGTTTGGAAGTCCAATATTTGTATCTCTAGAGTTTCAAATCCTCAATCCACCTCCAATATGGCCTTATGTCAGTGCCTGAGTAATGGCCATCCCACAACCTTATTTTTTCAATACCCAGACTTAGTAGGGTACTAGGCGACTTCCTGCCAAGTCCATGGCGAGTCATCTGGTAACCATTTTTGAAGTGGAAAAACAGTAAGCAAATGGAGTTCTTTTTTTTATTATTATTATTTTTTATTTTTTTTTTATTTATTTAATTTTTTTTGGGTTCAATAGTCAATTTCTTACCCCCACATTGAGCAAAAGTTTCATTTGGGAGATTTTGTATTTAAAAATCTCATTGTTTTTTATCCCTAAAATCAAATCCATCTTTCATAATATATCACTAGTCAATTAAATCATCTGAAATTTTATCTAAAATGTTGGTATTGGAGCTCAATTAGGGCGTGTTTGTTTGACTTAATTTGTTAAAAGTTCTGCATTTGACGCGCAATAATTTTTATTTCTTTAAGAGAGATATCTTCCAACAAAGTTTCTACTTTTTTGTTAAAATATGAAAGTTAAAGTTCCTAGGGGTAGGGACTTAATCTTTCATAATGTTTTTGTCATTATTCAATCTTCACTATTAACTATTTACAACTTAATATATTATACAATATTTTTTTTATATATTAAATAATATATTTATTATATAAGATTAATAAATAAATAATAATTTATATAAATACTAGAATATATTATATTATATATTAGATAATATCAGCATAATATAAAAGAAAAATATACAATGAGGCCAATTATCTTTGGTACAAGGTAGTCACAATTGATCTTGACCATTGAATGTGAAATTAGAAGGTTATATTTATTCCATTGAGCAAGCTCAAGCTTCAAAAGAAATTTTTTCAAACTTTGTGACATACCCAAGCTATCAAATTCCGTATCGGATGGTTATAAGTACTTGCGACCTCCGTATATTAAAGGTAAATGGTCCCATTGTATGCAATCCCTAATATTTATAATATTAGTATTATTAATATCATATAATATAATTTTATTATAACATAATATTATATAATATCTGCGTTTATAGTATTATAGTATATAGTTATAATTATTTTATTCATGTAATTTTTATTTTATATATATATATATATATATATATATATATATATATATATTCTTTTATATTATATATAATATATATGGGAAAAGTTTGCATAGAGCCTATTCTCTAAACAATCAAATTATAGCCTTCATCAAAAATTTCACTAGCAGAAGTTGTTTTGATGCTCAAATATCTTCAAATTAATCGTCTCGACCTCAATATGCATGGACTTGAGAAAAGAAATGGATTTTAATTTTTGTAAATAGTGCATCCTGTAATGCAACTTTTTACCTTTTTTTGAAGTTTTAACATTTATAATTTAAGATGAAAATATATTTTAAGGTTAGTAAAAAATTTCTAATATTGAAGCCACATTTCTTGACACTATTTGAAGGTAGACTCAAATTTGATTGTTTAGAGCCTCGGCTTTATACAAACCGCACCCTATAAATATATATATGGAAAAAGCTTGGGTGAGCTCACTAGCTCACAGATTAGTATATATATATATATATATATATATATATATATGAAAAACGCTTGGGTGAGCCCATTTGATGCTCATGCTTTTTTTATTTTCTACCATTGACTTAAATTTTAAGAAATAACTAAACATATATGATTTCTTTTTCAGCATATAAACCCATTCTTTTCTTAAAAAATCATAAATAACAGTGACAAAATATACAGCACCGCCCCATAGAAACAATAGGTGATTCGCATGTGTCTAAATGACTCAATTCCAAAATATCCGTACTTCTAGCGGTGGATAAAGAAAATCACAATTTGTTCTGCTTTCCATATGACCCAAAAGAGCTCTTGAGAGCAACCAAAAGACTCTCTCTCCAGAAGTGGAAACTTAACTAACCCAAAATCTCAAAGGAATACCTCATCTTGGAGGTTATGTCTCTCTCTCTTGGAGACACATCCAATTCTTCGAGATCGCTTCCCATAACCCCCAAAGGGTGACCCTCAAAAGGATGGGTAGAAGAAAATGAGTGTCGTGATTTAGCTCTCACAAAACCTAACAAACATAAGGTTTTTTTTAGTATTTTTTGTTTTTTTTAAACCAATAGACCATCTCAACCCCCCTTGTTGATCAATCCAACTACAATTGAACCCTTTTAGCACCAAAAATCATTATTTTGATTAAAAGTTACATTTGGGCGAGATTTTTTATAAAAATCTCTCATCGTTTTTAAGCACTTCTCACAATGCCTCTCTAACTTCTCAACTAATTCATCTAAAATTTTATTCAGAATATAGGTCCTGGAGCTGACTAATAAAGCCGTATAATAATTTTTTGCATCGAAAACCAAAATTAAGAGTCCAAGACAACAAATTCTAACGGATTTTCTAACCCAAAATTGAAAATCTCTCTCTCATTGTTTAGCCAGCTGCATTCAAATTTGTCACCAGTTTCCTATGACATTGATCTACGAAGCCCTAACATTTCACTCAAATCGAAACAAGCAGTCTCCTAAGATCTATTTTTGGTTCTTTGAGCCATGTTTTGGAAATTTTATTCTCGAAGTGTTATATTATATTATATATTAGATAATATCAGCATAATATAAAAGAAAAATATACAATGAGACTAATTATCTTTGGTACAAGGTAGTCACAATTGATCTTGACCATTGAATGTGAAATTAGATGGCTATATTATTCCATTGAGCAAGCTCAAGCTTCAAAAGAAATTTTGTCAAACTTTGTGACATACCCAAGCTAACAAATTCCATATCGGATGGTTATAAGTACTTGTGTTAGTAAATTGTCTCATTGTATGCAATCCCTAATATATATAATATTAGTATTATTAATATTATATAATATAATATTATTATAACATAATATTATATAATATCTTATTTTATAGTATTATATTATATTATATATTACATAGTTATATTTATTTTATTCATGTAATTTTTATTATATAGTATATATTCTTTTATATTATATATAATATATATGGGAAAAGTTTGCATACAGCTTAGGCTCTAAACAATCAAATTAGAGCCTTCCTCAAAAATTTCACTAGCAGAAGTTGTTTTGATGCTCAAATATCTTCAAATTGATCGTCTCGACCTCAAGGTGCATGGATTTGAGAAAAAAAATGGATTTTAATTTTTGGAAATATCGCAAATTGTAATGCAATTTTTAACCTGTTTTTGAAGTTTTAACTTTTATAATTAAAAATGAAAATATATTTTAAGGTTGGTAAAAAATTTCTAATATTGAAACCACATTTCTTGACACTATTTGAAGGTAGGCTCAAATTTGATTGTTTAGAGCCTCGGCTCTATACATCGCACCATACATATATATATGGAAAAGTCTTCTCAGTGCTTATAGGCGAAAATGAAGAGTGATTTCGCCTACCCTCATCACCGTCAAAAATTCATTGTACAGTACCGATTGTCCGGTATTGTTTCATCTACAAATCAGAATTACCCGAAATTTTGAGCATATGTACATCTTAGTGATGCTCACCTAATAAAAATATAAAATAAAAAATTAACGAAAAATAAGTTGACCAAAATACCTCCGAAACATTTTGAGGGTATTTTTATCAATTTAGTTCATGTAAAATATTTTTTTGACATTTTTCATAGACTCATTTATTGTTTATGAACACACATTCCAAATTTTAGGTCAATCTAATTTGTAGAAAAAAAAAAAATTAAACACTACCGGACAACCGTGACAATACGATGAACTTTGACGGTGATGAAGGTAGGCGAAATCATTGTTCATTTTTTCCTATATGGACGACACTATAAAATGCCTATAGGCGAAAATGAACCGTGATTTTTTTCTACCTTCATCTTCGTCCAAAGTTTATCGTACGGTCACGATTGTCTGATAGTGTTTTATTGTTCATTTTTTTTCTACAAATCAGAATGATCTGAAATTTGGAGAGTGCGTACATCTTAGTGAGTCGCACCTAATAAAAATATATAAAAAAATAATTCGTGAAAACAAAATTAACCAAAATACCTATAAAACGTTTCGGTGGTATTTTGGCCAATTTGTTTCATGTTGATATTTTTCATAGATTCATCTATTTTTTGTGAACAAGCAAGCCAAATTTCATATTATTTCGGTTTCTAGAAAAAAATAAAAAATAAAACACTACCGAACAATCGTGACTGTTCGATTAACTTTGGACGGTGATGAGGGTAGAAGAAATCACTATTCATTTTCGCCTACATGCATTTTGTAGTATCTTCATATATATATATATATATATATATATGGAGTGGATTCTGTATGCCTACTCGCGGACCGCTACAGTAAACGTCAATGGCCGAGATTGAATCTGAATCGATCTGACGATCACGGATGTTTAGTAGTGTTTGAATTTTAACTTAAGAATAGGAGATGCGTAGGGATAATTAGGTGGGCATATTTAGTGTGTGAATTGATATTGATCAATTGGTTGGTTAGTTTACGAGTGTAAATAAGATAAGATTAAATCTGAGGAGAATTTAGCTTTTCAACAATAGGAAAGCTTTGGATAAAACTTGACTTTGGATAAAACGTTGCTATGAAGCAAATCATTTTAGTACGTGACGTCAAGAGATAGGGATGAGAAAGAAAATAGGTTAAGAGAGAGAAAATAGGGAGGAGAGATAAAATATGAAGGTGTTTATATTCTTTTTAATCTATTTAAAGGGGGATATCCCTTCATTGTAAATCAATAAATGAGTTAATAAAATGGTCTTGTGAAGAGATTTAGTCTGATGGAGAGATTGTTTTGGGGTAGATTCCCTTGCAGACCTTTAACAGAGGGTATATTCTCTCACAATTTCTTGTTTTTATTGTTATTTTTTCTTGTGTTATTTTCTCCCTGCATCAATGGCCTTCGCCCCGTAAACAGCTATGAACACAAATAGCATAAGATACACTCTAAACCCACCCATCCTATTTCCTCACACACACAAATACAAAGAGAGAGAGAGTGTGATAGGATAGTATAATTTGGATTTTTGTGTTGGAGGGTTGGGGTTTATATAGGGAAGGGAGGAAGCGGTTGGGTGGCTTTGCCTTTGTTTCATGCAAAGCATGTAGAATATGTGGATGTGTGAGTTTTGATCATTTCGACCTCGAGATCTGTGGATGTTAAGATATATATATATATATATATATATATATATATATATATATATATATATATATATATATATATATATATATATATATATATATATATATATATATATATATATATATATATATATATATATATATCTTAAAATCTATGTGTAGTTCACATCTACATTTACACATAAAACAAGTTATGTCATACAACATTATTAAAACATCTAAAAAATAAAAATAATTAAATTTTAATACTCCAAAAACCGTTACTTTGTGAATCTGAATTTTTTTCATCAAAATTTCTTATAGATCAATCCAAGACTTTTTCGCTTCCTGGCATTGAGACGCTTGCCAACCATGAATATAGAACCATGGCTTCAACTGCCAGTGAACTTTTCTGGACCAATCTTAGTTGGGATTCTCAAAAACATAAGCTATGGACATGTACTGCGACAACAAAAGTGCCATACACATTGCCTCTAATAAAGTCTTCCATCGACCCTGAGGTTGGGGAGATTTCGCTATCTCCGGGTGGAGGAGCGTACCTTCAGTTCCGAAAAAAAGGTCATTTTTTTCATCGCCCGGGAAGTCCATTATTCCTAACCGAGCTCACAAGTGAATGAGATATGGAGATGGCGATTGAGGTTGCAGTTCCCATTCTTAGGGAATTCCAAGATCATGGTGGATCCACAAAGGTTTCCAATGGAATAGCAAAGTTCACAGATCTAATGCAATAAGGTTTACGGCTACACAGACCATTGATGATACTTCCAAAAATCACCCGAACTACTTGATGGTACTTGACACAAAGATAGGGGTTGGATGTGACCGTCAGACCTGAACTCATGGGACGAGCAGCAACGTCTTATAGCAACTTGAACTGCCAGCTCCGGCCGCCTCTCGAGATGCTCCTATTATAAACTCCCCAGTACCCACCACTATGTAACAGCTGGACATGAACTCTCATATACCTCACGCCAACACCTCCACTACGGGGATCTACTACTTGGAGCTTGAGGAACGACTCGCCAGCCCTCGTACTATGATACAGCTCTGAACTACTAGTAACGAGTTGGTGGAGTAGTTGAAACGCTGCTACTACTTACTACTTGGACGACTAGGCCTCCCACGCCTCTCGAGCAACAACCCTGACTAGGCAACATGCTGGTGGGCCTACTATATACTGCCAGTCGCCTATGGCAACTTGATGGGTTGCTACTACTACCCTATGCGTAACATCTACGGATGCAGCTACTATACTATGATACCAGCTTGGGATCTCTACTACTTGACCAAACAACAATGGACGGTAAGTTGGACGATCAAACAGTACATATACAGACACCCGACGAGCTCCTACTACTAGTGAATGGTGAACTCAATATTACACTATTGAAATTAGCATCTACTACTGGCTACTACCTGCCTACTATAACAAGTGTGAACTGGGTTGCGCTACCTATCATATATAGCAACATAGGGAGGTCGGGACTGGGTACTAGCTAGGGAGAGCTCGACTAGTGGACCTGAACATGCGCATCTCAGTCTAACGAGGGATAATGGGAGGGGCGAGAAAAGAAGAGCCACTAGCAGTATTATACGATCTTAGTCGAAGCCGGTCAACGACGAAGCAAGAACAACGAGACAGCTGACCCGCACAAACACAACAAAAGTGGATGAGGCTAGAGAGAAAGAGCATCGTAACAATATGGAAAAAAGCAACAAAGTATTAGCTAATTATTAATTCAAAATATAATACCCTTATTATGTGATAATTGAAAAGAGTCATAATCATTCATAAAAAATACAAGCTTTCAAAATTAATAAAAGTCAATTGCTGACACATGATAAGGTACAATCTAATGCATGCTATTAATGATAAAAGAGATGGACCATTAGAAATCTGATATGACACAAGCTAAAATTAGAATGGACAAGATTAGTTGAAGAAGAGATGGTATATTTATGGTTGTTTCTTTGTTTTTTATCACCACGGCGATTTCGCCATCATCTCTTCGCTTTAATCCTAGGATGAGTTTTTAATTACCTCTTTGTTAGTTTTGTCATTTCGGGATTTGTCAAGATCTAAAATATTTTGGTTTAGAGATACATAATTTAATGTGTGAATGCTTCCCTTTTTTGTTTAGAGAAAGATAATTTATTGTGTAAATTAATATGTTCGTAAAACCAGCCGATCTAACTGGTAACCATGTGGTTAGATCGAAACCGGCCCGTGGCCGATTCCAGTTTTGGGCGATTTTGGTGATCAACCGATATTTTAAACTTTAGATACAATACTAGTTCAACTTGATAATAGATGTATTAGAATTCAAATTCATGTCGTCATTGATTCACCACCGGAATCGAATTTAAAGCAAGTCCTTTATTGTTAGACACATTAACAAATAAACCATATACTATTTAGTAGACAAAAAGAAGGGCCTATATTATACATAACTTAAGTTTTTCTTCATTTTATTTTTAAAAAAAGAGTTGATCAAGATGATTTTTTTAATACTATTTTAATATTATTTACATTAAAATAGAAACTAATTTTTTTTTTGTCAATGATACTTTTATATTTTCCCATCTTTTTCAAAAAAATTTAAAAATACCCTTAAGAACAAATCAATTCATTAAAATCCAGTTTTTTCATTAATTTTCTACTTCATTTGAATGTGTTTTGTTTTAATCGCATTCTTTATATACTTTTCATATTTTAATAGATTTTTTTTTTGTATCTTTTTTATTTTTTTAACATTTTTTTTATCACACGGGACTTGACCTGTTAGAACGGTTGAATCTTGACCGGTTAAAGCAGTTGAATCGACCGGTTTAACGGTTAGGTTGGTTAAATGGCTTCCGAGCCCATATTTAGTTAATCGTTCCGGATCGATTTTGTGAACACTGGTATGAATGCTTCCATGAGTCCAACATTTAAAGAACATTTAAAGATGTGTTGTTTCATTGCATGGGAAATTGGGTGCATGAAGGTTGCATGCAAGCAAGTTACAATATGGGAAATGGGGCTAAGGGTTAATCCAGTCATTTATTTGCTTGGTTTGGGATATTTGGGTCATTTTTAAGCTCATGCAAGTGGGAATTTATAAATGGACCATTACTGTAACAATTAGCCAGGTTTCTTGATAATTTGATAATGAAAAGGAAAGCTTCCTTCTCCTCCTTGGTGTAGAGAGAAAGAAAGGGAGTTCCCATCCTTGTGTAATGCGAGTACCATGAGTTAGAGGGCCATCTACTTGATGTACTAGCAAGAATTAGGGGTTGAAAACTGTTCTCTCTCTATTCTCTTGATCGAGATCAATTAAGACAGGTCGTTGTCCCACAATCAGCATCAGATCTATACTTTTTGGTGCTGGTTTTGCACCAAACAATTGGATATGTTATAAATGAGCTTGCCATGTTCAAATTCAGGTCCTTTCTTGGATAGTTTGAATAATTATAAAACAATAAATTTTTGTGAAGTAATCGCCGACAATGTTTGCATAGCCAAATATACTCAATGCATCAAATTTTATTAGCTAATAAAAGTTATAAATTAGCAATTAAGAAAAATAGTTAATCTTCGGCCTCACGGCAAGGTATGTAACGCCCAAAAATGCTCATATATAGGAGTTAAGGTATGGAAGCAATTGATCACTTTCCTTGCGCATCCGAAGTCAAACAGGTCCATCCATTTAGATAGGGCGTAAAAAAGGCTGTATAAAGAAACACCAAATCATACCTTATTAATCGATCATGGTTTTCATTATCGCTAACACCATTTTATTAATTATGTAAAAAAACAAATAAACTTCTAATCTTGTTGAAAAAAAGGGTAAAGCCCTGTCCTCTCCACTGCATTATCCAAAAAAAACAAATAAACATTAGAAATGATTCTTCCCCATATATCCATGGACAAACAGTGCCCAGAAGCCAAGTGAAGAGTCACATTTTTATTTATGCGGGTCATACACGATGATGACCCTTCCATTTATGTAAGTAGGTTTTAGATAATTAGTTGATGGGCCTTCACTTTCAAATTCATCTAGCCCTTTAACAGCAAAGCCTGAAGCCGGACAATTTGGTGGGGAATAGTTGTAGGTATCCTTGCATAGACATTTGTTGGAGTTGGAATCCCCTTCGGTGCAATCACATTTTTTGCACCAGATGGGACAGCTGTCCCACACGTCCTAGCAGTGACAAATTGGGGGACATGACCTGGTGCAGATGCCCCTATTGCAGCATGGGCTGCAAGTGTGAACTGCCACCACCACCCAAAAAAAAAAAAAAAAAACAAAGAAAAAGAATAAAGGTTTAAAAAAATATCGTGAGTGGAGTACTAAGAAATAATAAAGCTATGCACCATAGAAAGCCTAGTAATATATTGTTTGGTCGCAGTCATTGTTTAGTCGATCGATGCCGAAACGGAATACCATTTCGTGGAAAATGCCATTCGATGGTGCACCGTTTGCATCATCCGTAAAAGGGGTTGAGACCCCTTATTCATAAATTATCAGGATTAATGGTAAAATACTGTAAAAACAATTTATCCATTGTTTGCAGGCTATAAATACTTTGTATTCCAGCACCAAAACTAAATTACCATATTTGAAAAATAAGAATCCCTATTTTCTGTTTTTCCTATCTCCCGAAAGGAGAACTTTCTACCTGCTTATGAAAACTTACCAAAGTTGGGATTGGTTTCCATGCCCTTCGCCCCGTAGTCACAAACACCAATGAACACAAATAGAAGCATCACAACAACTCTAAACCCACCCATTCTGTTTCCTCACACACACACACAAGAAACAGGGTTTGCAACTTTGTATTGGAGGGTTGGGCCTTTATATATTGAGGGAGGACGCGTAGGGTGCCTTTCCCATTGTTTTTGTTTTTTTTTTTTTTGCAAGGCTTGTGCGTGGTTAGGTTCAATGAATGCCAATGCCATTTATCTTTCATTATTGTTGTTATATATATATAAATAAAGGGTAAGATTTCTATGTTTCTTCTACAACATAGAAGTTCTATCATCCCTTTTATCCAACCGTCTATTCTGAATGGAAGGTTAAGATTGCCCCATTTATAAGTTACGTAATTTTTTTTTTTTAACAAAATTACCCCTTCGGTCTGAAGATTTCAACCTCGAATCGAAACTTAAGATTTTCTTTTTTAAAAAAAAACGTGGTTAAAAAATTCTATCATCAGACCGCAACTTTAAGTATTTTTAAAAAAAGAAGCAGCGAAAAGCGGTTCGGGGATAACATCTTCGGACTATTTCTTTTTTTTCTTTTTTTTTTTCAAAACTTAAAATCGATCGGGGATGGCATCCCTAGACCACCTTTTTAATTTTTCTAAAACTTAAAGTTGCAAAACTTAAGTGAAAAAGAACAGTGGTCCGGAGCTATCCCCGGACCACTTTTTTATTCTAAAACTTAAAGTTGCTGTCTGAGGATGACAATCTCGGACCGGAACTTAAGTTTTGAAAAAGAAAAGAGGTCCAAGAATGTCATCATCTGACCGCAACTTAAGTTTTGATCCCAAAAATCGGTCCGATGATGACATCCTCAAACTGAGAGGTAATTCTATCAAAAAAAGAAGTCATGCTAACTGACATTGATCGTAATTTTTGGGTTTAAAGAGATCAAGTAGTATTTTTGTAACTTATTTAAGGTTTGTACGTAATTAACTCTTTGGAAAATTATTTCATACAGGCTTGACTGCATTTCTATATTATGCGGTATCAAGATGTAAATAGGTAGTCCATTTAAAAACAATTGAAACAAACTATCCAAATGTTTCCTTAATAGAATCATTATTTTTAATTTTTAAAATTTATTTATTTATTCACATTTATAATTTTTATGTTTCTCCAAGATGTTTTTAAAAATTAAGTCCAAAAATCCATCTCCCCAATAGGTTTTTAAGAGGTGCCTCATTTCTACGTGGACGCATCGAAACTGTATTTTACATTTTTCTCTCAATTAATATTCTCCAATGTTAGGCAATTACTACAACGTGGGTCCTACAAGATGGTAGGCCTTTAAATAATGCAAGAAACGATGAGCTTTACAAAAAAGTGTACTATCCGCTGCGTGCGTGCAGCTTTGTAAGACTGCACACGTTTTATTATGCAGTTTATAAGAAACGTTAATTTTAAATAATTAAAGTACGACACACTCGCGTCAATTTTAAATAACTAAATGAAGACAAGTGTGAGTACTCAAAAGTAAGAGTGACTTTATTTTGACACCTGGTTATAACATTTGACGCTTCTTAAAAATATACGAATCTTGAATAAATATTTTTTAAAAAAATGGTATGGGGCCTTTTGAACTTTTGTGAGTATGATTTTAAAATATCACTAGCAGCACATAGCTCTAAAAAAGTTATTATAAGAGGTGGATTTGATTTTTTTTTGGTGATGATTTGAGATCTTACTCCCATAAATATAAGAGGGTCTATCATCCATATTTCAAAATCATAAAAATGGTAGTTTTGAAATTCTTTTATAAAAATGTTATTTTTAGAATTTAAAATTTTTTTATTTCTAATATCCATATATTTTCATGTAGGGATGATAAGTTGGATGGTTTTCCAATGTCAAAACAATTTTTCCATGTAAGTTTTAATTGCATTTTAATTTTATAATATAAGGTTGATGTCTTGTATAAAATTTTTTTCCATATAAAAAAAGGGTCTCAAAGAACAATGCTAAATCAAAATGTTTATTTAAATTCTAAAATGAATAAGGACATGCAGACAAAATCGAATGGGCAAAATTCACTTCAAAATGAGACAATTTATTCATTTATTTAGAGATCAATCTTAGGGTGCCTATGGATAATTTGTTAAATACATATGATCGCAGTTTTTTCAATAGAATACCTGTATTTAATTTATTACATTTTTTTCTTAGGAAAATAACATCTAAGAAACGAAAACAAAAATTATATGTACATAATGGATTTGCGGCCTAATTTACCATGCTTGACCACGAGGGGCGGTGCGTAACCGTCAATGCGTTGATGTCATGTTGAGACTTCTAAAAACTATTTAAATATCACAAGATGCCTTATGATATATTCATATGTGATTTTAATGCCTATAATTGGTATTTATGTTGAAAATATCCTACAGTTTTGATTGAAATAAGGACAGAGCCCCCATTTGATCAGCAGTTGGATGCATAGTAGTGAGTTTCTCCTCATATATGTTATATATAAACATTAGGGGTGGGAATCGGGTCGTATCAAGCAGCTGACAAGCAGGTTGACCCGAATCTGGTATGGGTCTAGGTATGGGTCTCAATAGGTCAGGTCCATATCTGACTTGGATCCTATCTGGTTGGGTCGGGTTGAGGTTGGTGTTAACTATCTTACTTGGATCCTACCTAGTTGGGTCGGGTTGAGGTTATGTCCATATCTGACTTGGACCCAATACATATTTCAAATAAAATTTTTATTTTAATTTATTATAACTTTTAATTTTTTTTTTTAAAGAAAAAGTCTGCATAAGGTTGCAACCTTATACTGTTGAGAAAAGGTGCATCTCAAAAATCCTACAGTGGAGAGTGTTCCCACATAGGAGAACCCTCCAACGGATAATGTAGACCTTGAGATGAAAGGACATTAAGAAAAGTTTATGAATCTGTTTGATCTGTACCAATTTTTAAATTTTAAATTTTCTGACTGAATTTAAAAAGAGCTTTTGAAGTCAATAATATTTTCGATGCCAAAATGATATCTCTAAGTAAATTTTATAGGTGCACCTAACCTCTACAGTATAAGGAGACAACTTCATAAGAACCTCACCTTTTTTTTAATATTCTCAAGTTTGACCACCAAAACTCGGGATACTCGAGCTCGCCACTGTGGTAAGCCCATCTTACTCCGGCAAGTCTAGGTTGGCTCGCATGAGTAGTTAGACATTATCCTACAATCTCTCCCATCCATTGCCCTAAAAAAATAACAAGAATTTTATTTATCCCTGATAGCAAAATCTGACCAAAATACTCTGAAGGAAAATTGTTTGGTGCATCATTGCCCGCACCTATTACAAAGCTCCACCAAAATTAGGTCTCGTAAATAATAGTCTTTCAAAAAAAAAGGTAAAATCAAAGGTTTATATATTTTCTTCAAAAAATATCATTTCTATTTTTTAAAATTTATTTATTTTTATAGATTAATAATCTGGATGTTAAAAATTATATATTTCCTTAAAATTAACTTCTATTTCAAAAATAAATCATTAACGAGCATGTATTTCTACATGTGAGTCCGTGGAGTCATCCAAACCGTGTCCTAGATAGAAAAGCTCAAGTAAATACAAAGAAAAGAAAAAGCATTACTAAATTGTACCAAATGGATTGTCCTCGCCGTATGCACGTTTACTTCAACTTTAACGGCTTACCTCTTTTTCTCTCTCTTACTTTTTAGTTCACTATCATAAAATATTTTTGGATCGTTAATTTTTTAGATTTTTATGTTTTTGACAGTTGCTCGATTTACATTATTTTTGAAGCTTTAAATTTTATAATTAAATGTAAAAATATATTTGAGGGCTATCACACAGATTTCTAGTATTGAGACCATATTTCTCGATACTATTTGAAGATTGACTGTAATTTGATTGTTTAGAGCCTCGGCTCTAGATAAACCGCACCATCATTATCTTTTATACTGAAGGTCACGATGTGTTTAGATAATGGTCTCTTTGTGACAGCTTCCTTAGAGCTCTTCCTCCCTCTCCATTGTAGTTATTGTCATTGCCCCTCTCTCTCTCTGTTCATTTTGGATCACTAAGCTAATGTGATGGGGTAAACACTTCTCGCTATCTCTCTCGGAGGAAGAGGGACCCTCTCTCCAAACATAAGAGACCATTCTCTCTCCCCTCGACAAAATGGAGGCCCTCTCTCTTCCCTCTTTCTCTATGGCCATCATGATTGGGAGTGATTTTTGTTGGGATATTAAAATTTTAGTTAAAATGCCAAATGCTTCACTTATATAAAAAATTACAAAGAAAGTCGATCAACTTGCTTTTTTTTTTAAAATTACCCCTCGATCAACTCGAATTTTGATTTTTTCTTTAGTAAGGCACTGCTTTAAAGTTTAGGGCACTTCCTTCTTAAAAAAAAAACTAAAAAAATTTAAAATAAAAATTAAAATTCGAGTTAACTCAAAGGGAATTTTGAAAAAAAGAAAAAAAAAGCCAATTGACCTTGTCTTCTTTGTAATTTTTGCCTATAAAGAGAGTATTTTGTATTTTACCTAAAATTTTTGGATCCATACATAAATCACTCCATGATTGATTCAACATTGATTCAACTCGTTTTATACATTTCAGAGCTCAACCAAATTTGATAGATTGCAGTTTTCTTGATGGATCCTGAAGGTCTAAACGGCGATGGTGTGTTCAAAATGCATGCCATTTCTCAATTTGAATAATTAATAGCCAAATTTTTGTAGTCCTCGTAGACAATTTTGTATAGCCGAATACGCTTGTACATCAATTAGGATAGCCAGTAAGGGACAAGTTGTTGGTGAGCCAGCGGATTTACCAAACGTCCACATTAAGATGGATGTTGTAAAACACCCACAAATATCTATAAAAGAATCACTTTTTAACTGTTGAAAATTTTATTATTATTATTATTGTTTCATACTCATGATCACATCATTTTGGATTAAAAATCCATCTTTAAGATAGATTTGAGAGGGGGCCAGCATATGCATCCCCTAGTAGAAGTCATATATTTACATGTAAGGAGACACAATTTAATAGTGGCAAGGTTCCATAGCCCTTATAGCCAAGGTGAAGAATTACATTTTCTTTTATTGTGGTCACCTTTCCATTGATTCATATAAGTGGTATTTCTTAGCAGATGGATCATCAAATGTGGATGGCTTTCGATCTCTTTGAAACTGGACAATATGGTATGGGATCAGTAAAAGATGCAGCTACTTTTGGTAGGTTTGAAGTCCCGGTCGGTGCACTAACAGGTTTGGCCCCAGTAGGAGCAGTGGAATCAAAATGGGGGCAGTGATGCGGTGCACATGCCTCCATTGCAGCAAGGTATGTAATTTTCTCCCGCACAACTACAAACTATGGAGAACAAAATCGGGTTAAAACCAAAGTGGGAAATAGGAAACTTATCAATATCAATCTCATTCCCATATAATATGGGATTTTTTTATGTGGGTGATTTTGGATATCACCATATCCAACAATCTTCATCTTGATATTAAAATCACCTGATCACCATGCCAACTTCCAATGGATAGCTTTATGAATTCATCTTTTTTTGCCAAATAAATTCTTTCACCATTTTTGTTGGAAAGATTGTGCTTGCTATCATATTTCTCCACCTCAATTAAAACACTCGCATACTTTGCAATGTGTTTTTCTACAATCGAATGCACAAACACTAGCCTTGTACTAAGCAATGCGCTCTAATAGCATTCGTTGAAAATAAAAACCAAGGTTTAACAAAAATAAAAGAAAAAAAAATAGTGCAGAAAAATAAAAGAACAGACACACAAAGATTTACGTGGTTCAGTAAGTTGCTTACGTCCATGGGGCAGCAAAGTTCTCTTCCACTAATCAGAAAAATATCATATACACATGGAGAATACAAGGGATTACAAGTTCTCTCTCAAGCCCAAAAACATGGTCTCTCTCTATCATGAACACCCACCCAAGGACTAAAGAACTAACCCACTTCTCTCTAGATTTTTCCTTTCATACATTTCATGTAAATTCTCTCTCTCTACAAGACAAGTTATATGAAGAGGAACCCAAAGTCCATCACGTGAGCCTCTATCTCATTCCCACATGCTAGATTGGGAAAATGTATCTCATTCCCAATAGAAGTCACATGATATGTTTCCTTGTTGTAATTAGATCTATATCTATGGATTCCATTGTATATCTCATCAAATTACCTCCTATAGAAGATTGCGTACAATCCCATTAATATAGGAATACAAGATCAAGTAGATCTCATTCACCGCTACAAGTACGAATTTTTTAGAATTGATTCATTCAGACACACGGAAATCACATGTTGTTTCTTTGGGGGGTGTTGTATATTTTGTTACTTTTATTTATGATTTTTCAAAAAAAGTGTGGATTTATATGCTGCAAAAGAAATCAGATGCCTTCATTGTTTCCAAAACTTTAAGGACTTGATAGAAAATCTGAAAGGCAAGAGCATCAAGTGTCTAAGAATTAATAATGGGGGAGAATTTTGTTCTGGTGAGTTTAATAATTTTTGTAATGAACATAGTATTTCTATGCAGTTGATAGTTCCTGGAACCCCTCAGCAAAATGGTATTGTTGAGAGAATGAATCACACCCACCAAGGTATGGTAAAAATAAGGAAAAGAAAAATAGTGCAAAAAACAAAAGAACAGAAATACAAAAATTTACATGGTTTGGCAAGTTGCCTATGTCTACGGGGTCGCAAAGTTCTCTTCTACTAATCAGAAAAAACATCATGTCAACATGAAAAATACAAGGGACTACAAGATCTTGGACAATTTCATATTCTTGGTCCTGACCACCATCTTGCTAGTTCCCATGGGTGAATTCCACCTCAACAGCTTTTGCATCTGACTCTTTCTTTTTCTGCATAGAATTTTCATTGAAAATAATTTATTGGCTAACTATAACCTTGTGGTCTGTAGGATCCCACAATCTGTACCCCTTTGTACCATCAACATAGCCAAGTAAAACACACTTCTTGGATTTTTCATTCAACTTGGTTTTTTATCTTTGGAATCAAAGAATATGCATCACAGCAAAATACACGAAGGATAGAATAATCAACAAGTTTATCTGTCCAAACGTTTTTTGGTGTCGTGTAGTCAATAGCAGAACTAGGAGATATATTAATTACGAAACAAGCAATACGAACAGTACTGCTCTAACCCGACAGTACTCAACATATACCTAGCATATTCCGTAATCGTACGATTCATCCTCTCGGCAACACCATTTTGCTGAGGTGTTCCAAGGACTGTCAACTACCTGACAATACCATACTCACTACAAAAATTATTAAATTCATTAGAACAAAATTCTCCCCCATTATCAATTCTTAGACATTTGATGCTCTTGCCTTTCTGATTTCCTGTTATTGACTTAAATTTTGGGAAACTGCTAAAGACATTTGATTTCTTTTCAACATATAAACCCACTTTTTTAAAAAAAAATCATCAATAAAAGTGACAAAATATGTAGCACCCCACATAGAAACAATATGTGATTCCCATGTGTCTGAATGAATCAATTCCAAAAAATTCGTACTTCTAGCAGTGGATAAAACAAACCACAATTTGTTTTGCTTTCCAAATAAGCGTGACTCATAAAAATCTAAATAAAAATATTTTAAATCGGAGAGAAGGTTTTTATCGAGAAGTACCTTGAGTACGCATTCACTCATATGACCCAAACATGCATGTCGCGTCATGATAGTGCAAATTTCCTGCTCACTCTCCTTTCTCAACCACTAGTGCTCCTTTTGAAATTTTCAGACATCATTTTTCACCTGTAAACCTGAAACCTTGCTCATCAAAATTTCTCAAGCACAAGAGACTTTTTTTAAGAACCGGATATGTCTGACACTTGGGATGGTGCATATGCCCATTGAACATCTTGATTCTTACATCTCTAACTCCCACTATCTTACATGAGTCATTATTTCCCGTGTGAACAATACCTCCATCATATGGTTGGTACCTATAAAACCAATCCCTATGTGGAGTCATGTGAAATGAAACACTTCAATCAAGTAGCCAATACTGCAACACTTCCTCCCTATCCACTGACAAAACTTCCCCATCTTCAGAAAAGTCAACATCTTCTATTAGATTTCCTTGAGAATTACTTGAACTAGGCTTCTCATTAGAACCAGATTTAGGGGCTTCTCGGTTCCCTTTCTGTGCCTTACAATTTTTCCTCATATGACCTAGCTTTACACAACTCCAAGACTTCACTTTCTTATGCCTTCTTGATTTGAATATTTGACTGATCTCTACCTATAACTCTCTCAATTGATCTTCCATGTGCTACAAATACATTCGCAAATGAATCCTAACCAGACTTTCGCCTAGACTCCTCTATCAAAAGTTTCAAAACAACGGAATCAAATTCGAGAGATTTTGCACTACTGAGATTCATGATTAATACGTCCTAAGATTTCGGCATAAAATAAAATAAAATAACAACGTTATCTTCTTCATCAATCTTTACATCCAATGATATCAACTTGCTAATCAAGGCATTAAACTCATTTAAGTGTCCTTGCAAAGATGGACCATTACTCATCTTGATATTATAAAGTTTTTTACAAAGAAAATTTTTATTAAGAAGAGACTTACCTTCATAAGTATTTTCCAGCCTGTCTCATAAATCTTTCATGGAAGTTTTTTAGAAGACATTGAACAAAGCAGACTCATCAAGCGCCAAAAACATATCCACCTTGAAAAATTTATCCTTCTCATCAAATTCTTCATCATCCATCTTTTTCGGTTTACTTTCTACACCTTCTAAAGCCACTACACAACCATCTTTCACCAACACTGCATGCATCTTTAATTTCCAGGTTGAAAAATCCGAACCATCAAATTTTGGAATTTCATATCTAGTTGAACTTCCTCCAACCATCTTCAAAGATATGTGATCTGTCACAAACCTTATGCCCAACAAGGATAAAACCAAAGTTTGGCAAAAATAATGCCCAACAAGGATCTTAAACAACCCTAAGGCTCTGATACCTGATACCAATTGTTGTGGATAAAACCAAGGTTTGACAAAAATAAGAGAAAGAAAAATAGTGCAGAAAAATAAAAGACAGAAACTCAAAGATTTACATGCATACAAGGTATTATAAGCTCTCCCTCAAGCCCTAAAATATGGTCTTTATCTCACTAGAATACCCATGTAAGGACTAAAGAACTAACCCTCTTCGCTCTGGCTTTTTTCTTATATAATAATGTCTCTTTACAAAAGTTTTCTTTATAGAGGAGAGTCCCAAGAGAGCCACGCATGGCCTTTTTCCTATTTCTAGTTTAACAAGGATGTCTTTCTTATAAAATAGAATCTCCAAGATATACAAAAGACATAGAAAATAGGATCTCCAAGATATACAAAAGATTATATGGGAGTCACTGCTGTATCCCCATACGCGATTGTCCGAGATTGAATCTGGGTCATTCTGTAGCCGATCTGACGCTCACGGATGTACGATAGTATTTGAACTTTAATTGTTTTTTTACAAATACTAATCACTTGAAATTTTAGGTGTGTGTTCTACTCATCAAGGCACACCTAATAAAAATAAAAATAAAAAAAATTCATGAAAACAAAATTAACCAAATTACCCCCGAAAGATTTTGGGGGTATTTTAATCAATTTATTTCACGCAAAAAAAAATTTCGATACTTTTTATAGATTCACCTTTTTTTGAAGACCACACACCTAAAATTTATAGTGATTTGGATTCGTAAAAAAATAAATAAAATTCAAATACTATCGGACATCCGTGAGTGTCAAATTGGCCCAGATTCAATCTTTTTCTTATTTGACGATTGGGAACTAATAGCTTATACTATTCATTATAGCTTGTAGCTTAGATAATCTTTTTCTTTCCTTTTTTTATTTTCAATATTCCCAAGCTTGACCATTTCGAACTCTCTAAGGGCTACAAGTCCAAGTTACTACTACAAGTCCAAGCCTCAGATTGGGTCGCCCGTGTAGTCGAACACTAGTAAGAACTACTCAAGTATCCTTGGGCTTTCACTCAGTGATAGACATATTGAAAAGCCTAGGTTATCGAAGCCTTAAAATATATATATATATATATATATATATATATATATATATATATATATATATATATATATATTTCTTTCTTTCTTTCTTTCTACTTATTTATTTATTTATTTCTTTCTTTTTTCCTTTTTTTTTCCTCAAGATGTTTCCTCTATGTTTGGTACAATTCCCCAACAAACAAATATCATGAAAAGGAAAAGAGCCAAAGCTTAAATAGTTAGCATTTGACAATCTATAATGCTATATCCTAGGCTCAATTCCTACGAAGGGCAGGGGCCCTCTCCACACTGACATACCCCAAAATAGACAAAAACAAATATCTTGAAAGGCATGGTGGGATTCAAACATGGTTTTTATTTCTTCTTTTTTTCTTCTAATGGTAGGGTGGGAAGCTACAATCATCAATGACTAGCCAATCAAGACCAACCCTGATTATTAGTCGACCATTTTATTGACAATTGCAACACTAAGTTCCATGTTTGAATCCCACAAATGCCTTAACAAAAAACAACTAATCCATTCAAACAGTAACATCTTTAACTGTATTTTTTAGAGTAAAAAAAAGTTGGCTCCAACTCGAACTCGTCAGGGTCCCGAGCCTGAGTCAGACTGTAGAAGTGTTAGGAAGATGAAAACTTGTGAAAAACCAGGGGATCCAAACAATTCCATGGTTTTCACTATAGAATCTGGTCTAGAATTTTAAGATGAAATCTTGAGAAAAACCGGGGGATCCAAGCAGTTCCACGGTTTTTCACCATAGAATCTGATCTGTCTCAGGCACGTCTTAAATTAAGCTGGAGATTTTTAAAGACTGATCTAAAATACTCGGGATTCTCCCTCGCGAGACTGTTTTCCTAATTATTTTCCATGTTTCCAAACTTTTTTTTTTCTTTTTTTTGGTGATGTAAAATACCTCAACGGGCTTCGGATTCCAAGCCCTACACCCCACACTCACAAACAGGTACCAAACACAACCAGCATGAGAACCACTCTAAAAGCACCCATCCTTTCTTTTCACACACACGTACAGAGAGAGAGATTAGATGTCACAACTACACCATTAACATGCGGGCATAAAATGTAGATTTAAGAGGTCCATGTTAACGGCTTGTCCTTGTGTATGCATAGAATTGGGGACGCAAGACATCGTGTAGTTGACATTTTTCTTTAATTATTTTGGCCTCATGCAAGCGAATCAATACCATGTGAGTCTCACAATATGATTGCCCTTTAAGTTGTGGTTGAGAATGTGTCACTGTTTAGACATGGTTTAAAATAAAATATCTAGGGTGTTGCGGTATATTTTTATTTATTGGATTTCACACCCAATAAATAAAAGTGATTATGATTTTCTTGTATAAAAAATAAATCGTCTCATTGTATACAATTCTTTATCCAAAATTTCTTTTTATTCACATGAAATGTGATTCCAATCTCTAAGATCAAATCTAAGTGTGAAATATTGATCAAAGAGTCAAATTCACCCCAATTGGGGCCTTTTATTATTTTTGTGCAAAGCAGCTTCAAGACATCTGTGGATATTACAATTTATTACAATTTTTGCAATAGAATAGCTATGCTTGTTTAATTACACCAATATTAAAGAAGATTATATCATATATATATATATATATATACACTTGATGCTTGACTTTCTTTCTCTCTTGGAGTTCCTTCGAATATTGGTTTAGCCTCCATTATTATTATTATTATTATTATTATTATTATTTTATTTTATTTTTTTATGATTATTATTTTATTTTATTTTAATTTTTTTTTTGTGTGGGGGAAAGGAAGGGGGCAAAAATATTGAAAAAAAGGGTTGAAATTACAAAGGAGGTCAAAAGATTACAAATTACACATGTAGGTATGTTTTTGAATTTCTATATCCATTAGGAACATCCATAAAAAAAAAATCAAAATTTTTAAATTGCTTTATTCAAGGTTGAGAACCTAAAATAATGGAGCATTTTGATCATTTTACCCCCAATCATCATTTTGTTATAGGCTATTTTGAAGTAAAGTTATTAAAGTACTGTTATACAAAAATTTGAAGCAATGAATAAAACAATGGCTCGTATCACGGTCATGCCGATAAACTTTGGCCAAGTCTGAGTTACTCGGCTCGAGTCGGGTTGAGTGCAGCTAAGCTAAAAAGTGTTAAAAATAAAAAATACAAAAATTCTCAAAAAATCTGAGCGTGGCAATTAGCTCCTTTCACAATGCGTTGAGTTTGAGAGGGAACGTTAAAGAAAGTGTATATTATTTATGAGGTTAGTTATAGAAACTATGCATTATATAAAGGAAAAGTAGGTGCAATATTCTGTATCTCATGGTAAATGTGGGTATAGTTTAGATGTCTGTGATTTCTTTCTATTCTAATAATATGTTATTTGTCTATATTTAGACAAGTTTATATATTCATACACTAATGGACACAAAGAGTCTCCACTGAAACTTGAAATTTTAACAAACTTAATCTTGATATTACATATTACAACAAGCGTACCTTCTTCTTTATAAATGATTGTCGCAATTTATAGCACTTTAGGGTCGTTAACATGTTTTATTGTTTACCTCTTCATGTTCATGTTCTTGTTCTTGTTGCATTCTACTAATTGTATCTTGTAGACCTTGTTGTACTACTGATGCATATCAAAATTTGGTGGCTAGAAATTTTAATTTTAGTTTTTGTTAATTTATTTTTGAGAGTTTGGGTAGAATTCTTATTTTTATTTATTAAGGTTAATTATTAAAAATATGATTTTTAGGGTTAGTTTGATAAATTGTTTTTCATAAGTATGTTTTTTTATGAATTGAGATAAATCTGTTTTTTTTGTATGACAGGGTTTAGAAGGTTTATACTAGGTTTATGCTCAACTTTTGTTTGGAAGAAATCTTTAAAAAGGGGTTTAATTTAAAGAGATAGAATTGAGATATAAATAATTGAGGCAGCATTTGAATCACGTGGATGCAAAAGAAAGAAAGGATTTTTTTATGGTTATCTATTAGCAAGTAAACTAGGTAGAGGGAAGGTTTCTTTTGTTTTATTAGAAGGGAAACCATTTAGTAGATTTTAGACTTATCTTTTGGAATCACGTGGGTAGGAGTTGAATTAGGTATAAATAGGTAATTTGTTTTTGTGCGTAGGAGTTGAATTAGGTATAAATAGGTAATTTTTTTTTTGTAATTATCTTCTTTTAAGTTTTGTGGAAGCAAAAATCCTTTAAAAAGAGCACGTGCATTGTAATCGGAAAGGAATGGAGTTTTAGTTAATAAAGAAAGTATTTTTTTTAGAGAGAGACCTTTGTAGGTGTTGTTTCTTTTCTTGTGTTTATGGATCCATGACGGAATACTAGTATCTGCATATTTTGTTCTTTCTTCTTGTGATTTTTTTCATAATTTTGTTTCTCTTGTTTTTTTTCTTGTGATTTTCTTCATAATTTGTATTTCTCTCTCTTAAACACGACGGTTATCTTTGCTAGTGTTGTTTGTGGATAAATTTTACACTGCATCAGGTGGTATCAGAGCCTAGATTCTTGTGCGATCGGGTGCTCTTGATACGGCATCATGGTCCTGACAGAGTACAAAATTTATCGGTAAACAGCACCAGCAAAAATAACCTTATTTAATAGATAAATAAAAATCGTAAAGAAAATCATAAGAAAAAACAACGAAACACATAGATACGAGTATTTTGACATAGCCTATAAACACAAGAGAAAAAATAACACCCACAAAGGGCCTATTTTAAAAAAAAAACACTTTCTCTATTAATCAAAATTCTATTCCATTCCAATATCAAAATTCTATTCCATTCCAATTATAATGCATGTGATCTTCTTTTAAAGGAGTTTTTGCTTCCACAAAACTTAAAAGAAGATAACTACCAAAAACATATAATACCTATTCAGACCTAATTCACCTGCTACCCATATGATTCCAAACGATAAGTCCAAATCTCCTAAATGACCACCCTTTTGATAAAACAAAATAAACCTTCCTTCTACCTATTGTCCTTGCTAATCATAAAAAAAGTTCTATCTTTATTTTCCATCTACGTGATTCAAATGCTACCTCCTATTATTTCTATTTCAATTCCATTTTCCATCTACGTGATTCAAATGCTACCTCCAATTTTTTCTATTTCAATTCCATCTCTTTAGATGAAATCCCTTTCTAAAAATTTCTTCCAAATAAAAGATGAGCATAAACCTTCTAAACCCTCTCATATAAAAAAATGGATTTATCCTAACTCAAATTTATCCCAACTCATAAAAAAATGACTTATCAAATTAACCCAAAAAATCCCATTTTTAATAATTAACCCTAATAAATAAAAATAAAAATAAAAATTCTACCCAAACTCTAAAAATAAAATTAGCAAAAAGTAAAATTAAATTTTGTAGCCACCAAATTTTGATATGCATCAGTCTCCCCTGGTTAGAGAAAACTCCTCATCGAGTTTTAAAGTGTGATATAATCAAATTTGTAGTAGTCTCACCGCATTCTTCAACCCGAATCTTGAAAAAACAATCTGCATTGATCAAGACACAACAATGGTGTACTAAATTTGTAAAACAAGACACAACGATGGTGTACTGAAAAACCTATAGGTTACTGCATTGATCAAGACACAAAGATGGTGTACTGAAATTGTGAAACAAGATAAAACGATGGTGTACTGAAATTGTGAAACCATTGAGGAAATGATCGTTGTATGTTGATTTTTTAGCCACATCAACGTGCTAAAATTGCTCAAACTTCACCTTGGGACACACCACGAATACATTGGTTTCTTCATCATACGTCTCCATAAGCTCGATCTTGAATACAACAGTTTTTTCATCATACATCCCCATAGGCTGGATCTCCGCTGGGATCAAGTAAATATCTTGATTCTCTACTCTCCAGCGATAAAAAAATTAGATATTATTGCTGCCTCAAGGATAATTTCTTTCTTTTCATCTTGTTTTTCATAAAAAACAAGAACATCATCAAAGATGAGGTAACCTGTGACATCCAGGAATAATGATTGCAATTGATAATCCAAAACTACACGTTCTTCATCTTCATTAAACTTAGAGAGATTAATTTCCTGACCATGAGGAAACATATCATCTCTCGACCATGAAGCTCCCGCCACAGAGCGTTAGTATGGAACGAGTTCTTGAAACTAGCATCCGACTCACTACCATCATCATAGTGTGTCAAAGCTGCCTTCTCAAATCTCTCGGAGAGCTCAGAGGTTTCATTTTTGCTGGATGAGTTGCGTCTCAATGCCTGGCCATGGACCTTGTCCACGAGCCATGAGGCCAATCGAAAAACACAACGATCCAAAATAATCGGCTACGCTTTGAATGGGTTGGCACCGTGCTACCATTGAGTTTCCCAAATAGAAAAAAAAACAAAAAACAACCCTTAGATCAGATGGTCCAAATACTAGATGACTTTCGACATTCCTTCATGCAAATACAATATGCATAGGATTTCTCTTCACAATTTGTTGCCAGGTAGAGGAGTTTACATCCCCAAAATTGGAATCCTGTAAGTACTCCAAGATAGAGTTTTTACTTCGAAGGAGCATGTACCCTCGGGAGCATGAAACTTTTGGCTTCATTGTAGTGGTTTCAATAAACCTATCTAATGTAATGTTGATATAAAACCTTAGCCGAGACCTTAGGGGGCATGCACTTTTGAACCACGTATAATAAAAAGGGATTAACGGAATGTTAACTTTTGACCACAAATTAAACCACTCATAATAAAAGGGATTAACGGAATGCCAACTTTTGACAAGAAATTAAACAATAATTTGAACCCCTACTTTTTGTGGTCACAAAGAGCAATAGTGTGTATTTTTCCTTCAAAACCCAAGCTGTATTTTTTTATAAACGCATAAGACAACAACTGTAAGGAGGATGATATAAGATTCCAGCAACATAAAAACAATTTAAGAAATCACCATTAAGACAACAAGCCTATCTTCCACTCCATTTAGAAGTTCAAACTTGCAATGGAATCATTCAACATAAATAATTTAAATCATATACACCAATATAAGAATCATAAAAAGTAAAATGATGTAAAAGAACCTTCTTCATAGCCAATGAGGATACTACATAATAGTTCATGATCAAAACTAAATTTGACGGAACCAACATGAAATTTCTCCATGATAAAACAAAATATATTGACTACAAATTTGCTTTTTGTCCTAATACTCCATTTACAATCGAGTACAAATTTGCTTCTCAGCATGATCTCAGATCCCACATTCTCTCGCGCTCGATACAAGTTCAGGGGGTGCATCAAGCCACGGTGTGCATTTAGCAATCACCAATGAAACAACAATCACCAATGAAGGGCCCTATGTCACAAAGCAGGAACAACAATCACCAATGGAGGGCCCTACGTCACAAAGCAGGAAATAACATTCAATATTTCATAGCATTCCTAGTCCTGAGTTCACTAATAGTGATCCTGAGTTAACAGTGACCAGTTATACATAGGTGCATAGAATGTGCATCCATGCACTTGTTGATTACACGATGGTCGGCTAAGATTGAACAATCATACAATTTTCCTTGTAAGCATAATTACAAAATAAAACTTCAGAATCTAGCAAATGAAAGCAGTGAACAACCATACATTTTTAATTGTAAGCACAATCACAAAATACAACTTCATAATCTAGCAGATGAAAGCAGTGAACAATCATTCATTTTTCATTGTCTAATATTCACTTGTATGAATAAAATGCCCTATGTCAGAAAGAAGGAAATAACAGACACTATTTCATAGCATCCCTAGTCCTGAGCTAAAAACATAGCAAAATGAACATATTATCATGTGAGGAAAATCGTACAACACTGCCATAATTTCCATATTAGCATGGAAATGCAATAATAAATTGCATGCAAGCAGCTATATGTGAGATAGGCCTAGGCCTAGTGATTTGCATGTAGATTATTACAAAAGTGCTTTACGACGTGTTTTGTCCATACCAACAATGCACATCTACTGTCACTTGACCTCCTTGCTTAAGATGGGCTCTACAACACCATCATGCTTACTACGTGTTTTGTCCTTAGCCCAGTAAGAGGAAGATAAATTCATATGTTAGTATTCCGATTGAAGCTACTACAATTGTAAATCAAATAGATCAATAATAATGAGGGTAATACAACTGTAAATCAAAATAATGTAAAGGTATGTAGTTGTTCCTATCACAAGCGAACCACTGGCCATTCCTTTTGTCATGTCCGCTACCATTGCAGACTGCGCATTTTCTTTTTTTTGTCTTCGGCTTCCATCCCCCAAAACGAGCTTTCAATCTTTTAGTGGCCAGTCGTCCCTTTGTCCGTGCTTGTGGAGGCTCAAGGACATTGCGGCAATGGTTACGTCCACTTGGTGTGTAACTACAACTAGCAGAAGTCTTATCTTCATTAACATGGCTCATGGCATTATCCTGTGGACCTCTCTTGCACACAAACTTTTCATCAAACTGACAAATTCTATTTTGTATTATGGACATTATAAACTTGTGTCCCTCTACAATTTGTGAACCACGCTCGGTAAGGGATCGACTTGCCTGCATAGCCTCATTAAATCTAATGGAACGTGGTAGTTCAGAAGTTACTTAAATTTGTTCCCTAATGTCATCAACAAAAACTCCTTCTTTTACATCCTTGGTTCAACTCCTCATTATATATTGTGGAGGGATTTCAAACACATCTTTCACCATAAAAATCTTCAGTACATGCCTGTAAAGAAGGCCTATCCTCTCAAAGAAGTGACAACTGCAAGAAAAAGAATTGTCATGGCAATTGAATTTCACTAAGTAGGGTCTAGATCTCATCCCTGGGACTGCCACCTTAAAGGTAGCAACCTGTCCAATGTCTTCAACTGTCTCCCTTGTAAAATTAAAGCAATTAGCCACCTCTTTCCCAAATATCTTTAAAATCTTTTGAGTATAGATTTTTTGTGCTTGTGACTCAATGAAAGTGGTTGTTCGTAAGATTGAAGTAGCAAGTCATTTTCCCTCTCTTTTCGCACCTTCTTATCTTGGACTTTTGCAACAACTTCTAATAATGTACCCAAGCTTGTTGTGGGTGTCAAGTACGTTTTGAAGTGTGAATTCCCGCTATAAATGTGTCAGCCAAGTATGCATCAACCCATTGCATTCGACAAGTATTCATCAACCCATTGCATTAACCCATTGCATTCGACAACTATAAAGCCTACTTAGCCATTCGTTGTCTTCCAACTGATAATTCTCAATCATTGATTTGCATCCTGATTCAAATTCATTAAATCTTGGGCTAGCCACACACCTCCTAAAGGTATCTGAATAAGAATGATGCATACACAAGACATGACACATTTTTTCTGTGATCTTTATAAATATGTGCCACTTACAATGATGCTTACTTTGGAAAAAAACTTGTCTTATTGCATATGAAATTGCAGGATCTTGATCAGTGAGAATAACACCTGGCTGCCGTCCACCCATGGCTTCCAACCAGTTTTCAAATACCCATATAAATGATTCTATTTTCTCGTCAAATATGAGTGCAAATCCAAATAAAGTTGTATTGAAATGGTGATTTACACCACGTATAGGTGCAAAGGGCATACTAAACATATTTGTCTTATATGTGGTATCAAAGGTAACCACATCAGAAAAGCACTGGTAGGAAACTCTAGATGTAGAATCTACCCATAAGATACTGTGAATGTGATCCTCATCATCAAATCTCAAACTATAGAAAAATGTTGGATTCGATTGGTTCTTTCTATAGAGCCATTGCAAAATTAAATTGCAATCTTCTCCTCTAAGTTTCCTTTTAGCGCTTGCTATTTCATTTTGGATATCCTTTTGTGTACAAGGGACATTGTCGATCCCTCCAGCCTGCTCTATGAATATATCATGAATATGTCTTGGCTTAACCATTGCCGAGCTCATTGAATGTATCAATGACTTTGTAACACTCGACAATGATCGATGTGTGAGAATTAGACGAGCTTTTTTTGGAGTAACTAGATCGTGATTATGATCTAGCTCAATGCTAGTCACTTTCCACTCACCGTCTTCTTAGCTACTTGTTTATATCCTAAGCTTACACCCACACCTTAACTCAGGTTAAACCCTTCCACTTTTATTAGATTTTTCTGGTTTAAACCCTTCCTTCGTGCAAACATAAACCCTATCGATCCATTTACCTTTCTTGTTATGAGTGCTTCCTCTGTGAATACCAAACCCTCTGGTCAATGCATAGACTTAAAGTAGTCATTTGCATCATCCTCTGATCTAAACTTCATTCCTACACATGGTTCTTCTATTTCTTGGCCTATGTTTACTGAGCCACAACCACCATCCACGATTTCATCATTGCTGCCTACATTTGGGCATGTGCTAGATGGCACACCGACTGAACTGGTGGGATCCATCTCAGATTTTTAACTCATCCAATGTCTAACTGCAAACTAAAAAAGTACATGTATTCAAACCTTCAGCTTAAGAATACCATGAAAGTAGAGCCAAAAGTGAAAGTATGAGGCAAGATGATGACAATTGACAAATTAGAGTGGTAAAATTATGCGCCATGCAAAATTTTATATATTGACCATTATATGGGTACTAGGAAAAGGGCAGGTCAATAAAACTATCAACCAATAAGAACTATGTGTTAAAAACCTCTCATGGTAGAGTAAGTGGATAAAGGTATGAGGATTGATGGGTTATTCAAACCTTCAGCTTCAGATATACCATGAAAGTAGAGACAAAAGCGAAAGCATAAGGCAAGATGAGGACAATTGAAGAATTAGAGGAAAAAATTATGCAACATGCAAAATGTTATATATTCAGCATTATGTGGGTACTAGAAAAAAAAACCAGCTTTTCTTCTAAAATTACCTAGTAGTTAAAAAATAACTTGCTCTCAAAAGGGCTTAACCATTGTCAAAATGCAGGTGTCTCTACCACAAATACAGAGCAAAAACCTACTCTGAGAAAAATCAGAATAGGTATCAATTAACAAAGAAATATTCAGAGTATGAGATGCTAACTGAAAAGTATGAGATGATATTTCATGATACCATTGAGCACTTACATATCATTTGAATGGGAGTTTGTTGGTTAAATTGTGATGTATGAACTTCCCGACAGGATGACACTCCAATGGACTCCCCAACAGGATGATACCCTAATGGAGCTCATGGTAGAGCAAGTGGATAACGGTATGAGGATTGATGGGTTGTTCTCAAGGACTGTATGGATAGAGGCTCCATTGTGTCTACCCAACATGGTCCTAGGTTCAGTAGGGATAGGGTACAATGGAGAATTAAACAATTAGCAGTAATCTATAGCGATATTAAAAAATTCATTGCCCAGTCTGATTTTGGATTTGATGGGAGGAGGATGACAATCAGGTCAGCTTGGGAGGCGTATGTGAAGGTAATAAGAGCAAAAACATGTTCTGAGAAAAATATGTTATGAGAAAAATAAGTTCAGAATTTCAAAATACAAATAAGAGCAAAAATATGTTATGAAAAAAATCGGCTTAAAAATCAAAAAAATCAGGCATAAAAAAGGGACTTCGTATTATACAATTAAAAAGCATACAATTTTGGGAAACATCAGCACACATGAAAACCACAACCATCTCTTGCGTTCTATCCAATATTCAAAATAACAATAGATAGGGTATGAAAGATAAAAAAGAATCCCAACCTCTGAGAAAACAAAAAATCAAATGAACCTCCATCTATGCATTTTTAGGGCAAATATTGTAAAATCAATACTAGACAATAAATACAGAGAAAAAAAGATTTCTCAGAGAAAACAGAAAATCAAATGAAGCTCCATCTATGCATTTTCAAGGCAAAAATTGTAGAATCAATAGTAGACAAGAAATACAAAGAAAAAAAGATTTCTTAGGGAAAACAGAAATTCAAATGAGGCTTAATCTAAGCATTTTCAGGGCAAAAATTGTAGAATCAATAGTAGACAAGAAATACAGAAAAAAAAAGAATTCTTAGAGAAAACAGAAAAACAAATGAAGCTCCATCTATGCATTTTCAGGGCAAAACTTGTAGAATCAATTGTAGAAAAGAAATATAGAGAAAAAAAGTTTTCTCAGAGAAAACAGAAAATCAAATGAAGCTTAATCTTTGCATTTTCAGGGCAAATATTGTAGAATCAATAGTAGACAAGAAATACAGAGAAAAAAAGAATTCTCAAAGAAAACAGAAAAACAAATGAAGCTCCATCTATGCATTTTCAGGGCAAAACTTGTAGAATCAATTGTAGAAAAGAAATATAGAGAAAAAAAGTTTTCTCAAAGAAAACAGAAAATCACATGAAGCTTAATCTTTGCATTTTCAAGGCAAAAATTGTAGAATCAATAGTAGACAAGAAATACAGAGAAAAAAGATTTCTCAAAGAAAACAGAAAATCAAATGAAGCTCCATCTATGCATTTTCAGGGCAAAAATTGTAGAATCAATTGTAGAAAAGAAATATAGAGAAAAAACGTTTTCTCATAGAAAATAGAAAATCAAATGAAGCTTAATCTATGGATTTTCAGGGTAAAAATTGTAGAATCAATAGTAGACAAGAAATACAGAGAAAAAAAGATTTCTCAGAGAAACCAGAAAATCAAATGAAGCTCCATCTATGCATTTTCAAGGCAAAAATTGTAGAATCAATTGTAGAAAAGAAATACAGAGGAAAAAATATTTCTCAGAGAAAACAAAAAATCAAATGAAGCTTAATCTATGCATTTTCAGGGCAAAAATTGTAGAATCAATAGTAGACAAGAAGTACAGAGAAAGAAATATTTCTCAGAGAAAACAGAAAATCAAATGAATCTCCATCTATGCATTTTCAGGGCTAAAATCGTAGAATCAATAGTAGACAAGAAATACAGAGAAAAACATATTTCTCAAAGAAAACAGAAAATTAAATGAAGCTTAATCTATGCATTTTCAGGGTAAAAATTGTAGAATCAATAGTAAACAAGAAATACAGAACATAAAATCAAATGAAACTTCATCTATGCATTTTCAAGGCAAATATTGTAGAAACAATAGTAGACAATAAATACAGAGAAAAAAAGATTGGGGTTTTTGCAATACTATAAATCTCAAACAAATTCAGAGATATTGGGGTTTTTGCAATACTATAAATCTCAGACAAATACAGGGAGAGAGAGAACCTTTACAGATGCAGTGGCCTGCAGCGAGGCACAGTGAAGAGAGCGATGGGTGGCTTCTTTCGGCTAGCAGCATATGGGCGCGAGAGGGCAACAACAGGAACAAGAAGCAGGCGAGCAGAGAGAAAGACTTTGGCGCGAGCAGAGTGAGAGGGAGGGCATCTACAAATTGGGGGAAGTAGAAGAGAAAGAGAAAAAAACCCAAGAGATATAGAGAGAGAGGGAGTGCATTCTCTTTTTTAGGAAGTAGGAGAGAGAAAATCTAGGAGAGAAAGAGCGAGAGGCGCCCTTTTTAAGACGCTGTGATGACAACGTACCCACTCGGGATCTCGATTTTCAAATGCACAGACCTTTTTTCGTAAAAGGTGCAACTCGTTAAACCAACCGTTGGATTTTGTATTTTTCATCACAGCCATTCGGCTCATCTCAAAGGGGTGCACGAGCGGGCTAACCCCATATATATATATATATATATATATATATATATATATATATATATATATATATATATATCCGGTTTGTCTAGGGTTAACAACCCCTCAAAATACAAAGGTTGAAGTTAAAAAGGGTTGATATAGGTGTATTATCAAAACAATCATTATTTTTTTATTAAAAGTTATTTAAATATGTAACTTTACCTTTAAGCAAATGTAACTTTGAAGTTTTCACAAAAATACAATGACATTTTGAAAGTTAGTGTCCTTGAACTTTATTTGTAGGGTGCGCTTGTCCTTTTGCTAAAATTTCAACTTTACGCTTATGGATATGAAAAAATTACCCTTTGTCTTGTGGTAATATTTACAAAATTGCCCAAAAAAAATAATTTTTTTTTAAAAATAGACTATAAAATTAATAAATCCACCCTTCGCAACTCTCTCTATCTTAAACTTTTGTAATTTGAAGGATTGTAACTTGAAATTTAGAGCATATGTATATAAAAAATAGGTGAATCTTTAAAAATATCAAAAAAATATTTTACATTAAATAAATTGATCAAAATACCCCCGAAAAGTTTTGGGGGTGTTTTGGTCAAATTATTTTCGTGAATTATTGTTTTTATATTTTTATTAGGTGTGGCTTGATGAGAAGAACTGGTGTGGCTTGATGACAAGAACACACGCCTAAAATTTCAAATGATTTGGATTTGTAGAAAAACAATTAAAATTTAAATCCTACCAGACATCCGTGTTCGTCAGATCAACCCAGATTCAATCTGGGCCGTTGGGCTTATACTATTCCATGAACTAGTGGGCTTATACGAACCTAGTCTTATCACTGTATGAAAAAATCAGGCGGCATGTGTTTTTCGACTACCACGGACCTAGCATGTCCATGGAGGTTAAAAAATTCACGTGGAATTGCAACGAACAACATCGTCCATTCAATAAACCGCCACAGACATAGCAAGTCTGTGACGGTGGCGGAACATTATAGTATTTCCCCTATAGGCGTTTTTTGGGCTTTTCATATATATATATACACACATTTACACATAAAAAAATTTATGTCATATAACATTATTAAAACACCTAAAAAATAAAAATAATTAAATTTTAATACTCCAAAAAATATAAATTTGTGAATTTGAATTTTATTCATCAAAATTTCTTATAGATCAATTGAAGGTTGCATCGTAACAATATGGAAAAAAGCAACAAAGTATTAGCTAATTATTAATTCAAAATATAGTACCCTTTTGTGTGGTTATTGAAAAGAGTCATAATCATTCATAAAAAATACAAGCTTTCAAAACTAATAAAAGTCAATTACTAACACATGAAAAGGTACAATATAATTCATGCTATTAATGATAAAAGAGATGGACCAATAGAAATCTTATATGACACAAAGTAAAATTAGAATGGACAAGAGTAGTTGAAGAAGAGAGATGAATATCAGTGGTTCATAGCTTGGAGAGGGACAAACCAATGGTCAACAGGCTTCGAGAGGGAAAAACCAGTGGTCTACGATTTGTAAAGGGAGAAACTAGATGAGGATGGAGAAACCTTAGAAAGTTTCATAGTAGTTGAAATAAATTATATTTTTTATTTATAGTGACAATGACTTATAACAACCCTAATTTAACAAATAAAAATATATTTTATTTTTCAATTTTTATTCTAAACTACTTATTTTATTATAAAATATTTGTTACTTTTAAAATAAAATATTATTCAATGAATAATGAAAGCTTCTAAAAAGAGAACTGTCGCTTTTAAAAAAAAAAAGGTGTCTAAAAAGTGGATACGGTAATAGACTCTTAATAGAGTTGTCGTATACATATCCAAGAGTGTCGATATGCCTGTTGACATCCTCAAAGTGTCAACCCATGATCAAACCCTAGGAGACGGGTGTCTATGTTCAATGTGCTATACTAAACTGAGAATTTACTGCTCTATCTGCATATAGAAAAGGCTGTCAAATAATGTTTACTTAAAATGTTCATTTAAATTCTAAAATGAAATTAAAGCCCGGAAGACAAATTAAACGAGCCAAATTCACTTCAAATTGAGATTATTTATTAAGTGATAAATCACAAGATACTTTGCTAATTAAATACGACTGCAATTTTTTCAATAGAACACCTCAACTTAATCAATTAAATTGTTACCCAAGAAGATTACATCTGATAAAAGAACGAGAAAAGTACGTAGTGGGCTCATTGCTTAGTGTAGTTGTTACTAAACATTTTCCTTCTGTTCTTTTCTTTTGCTTTTTTTTTACATTCTTCAAGTTCATCCAAATTTTGTTTTTTTTCATTTCTTTTTTTTTTTTTTTTTATCAAAGGGGTTTAGGTCATTTTGATGCTTCCTAAAGACTTTCTCTCACTCTAATCCTGAAAAAATACGTTTCCATGGTGCATGGAATAGTTTCCCAAGTAACTAATAATCTAAAACCCGTGACCTCCAGAAAACAACTAATCCCTTCAAAAGAAAAATCATAACCATTTTTCGAAAAAGTGTTTAAAAAGTTGGACTAGGGTTCCAAGTTCCGACTAGTTATGCCTCTGAGCCCAGGACTCAGTCCACATACAACGAGTCCACATGGGAGAGGAGAGCTTTTATTAAGAAAAAAAATTATGAAAATTTGGGAGACTCAAGTAATTTTTTAACTTGCCGTTACCAAATAGTTGACATAAGGCTTGGATGATTATGAAGTGATTTTTTAACTTGGGGCAAGTCTTGATTTCGACTTACGATTCTTTAGACACTTATGCAAAACGTGCAAATACTATTTTCCTTTGTCTTTGCATTGCAACTCACAAAGCATATATTTTTGTCTGGCCATGACAAAGCATATATTTTTGTCTGGCCATGAAAAAACCAAATATTGGTTTCAAGCGATAGAAAAGCGGCAAAATATACATTTATATAAGTCTTTTGGTTGGGTAGAAACTCTCTAGCAAGTTATCAACCCTCCATCGACGATAAAAGGTTTTGTGGGAACAATTTTATATTTTAGATTTCAGGGTACATCATTTATGAAAAAATAAAAATTAAAAAAAATAAAAATAAAAATAAAAGGGGGAAAGTGTGGGTAGGCAAGAAGATATTGGGACATCAAAGCATCTATAGAACGAGCAGCAACCAATCGAGAGAGAGACAGAGGAGAATTGCAGAACCAAGCACAAGGGGAAGATAGCCGGAAGACCAGATTCACAGAACCGTTGGGCCCAAATGTGATAGAAGAGTTAGATTGTCTATAGCCAGAATCTATTGAAGGGAGCACCTAGTCTCATCTCAGTTTGTGTCTATGTCCGTGTCTCATCAGCGCTCATGCGCAAGCTGCAAGTCGAGCAAGAACGAGATACGAAGGGATGCACTTCACCTCATAGCTTTCCAATGTGATTGGATGTGTTAATATTTTTAGTTTTTTTGAAAATTTAGTGAGGCATACACACCCATACCTGGGTTTTAAATTGTTAGGTTTTCGAAGCTATGAATGGGATTCGAGAGCACGATGTACGACTAAGAGGCGTGCGTGCTAGCACCACAAATTAATAGCTTGTCATATCCATGTTGGGATATGTTGCTTTAACGTCCTTGAGAGCATGTAAAGACAATGGCTATACTATAGTGACACTATACTCGAGCAAAAATGTGGTCCATATGAGGGACATACTTTGTAGTGCCTATTGACTCACCGGGCTGGGCAGTCTAGGCTTAGAAATGGAGTCCAAAACTCTTTAGACTTGAGCATTAGGTACAATCACGTAGTTTGCTCTCTTCCTATATACATGGAGACAATGAAGCCGAATTAATTCAACATCAACTCTATGGTGCCTAATTTTCTTTTGGTACTAGGAGTTTTTTGGCTCCAGGGACACCATTGTCATTGTCAGGATCTTTCTGGTCATCATGGTATATTTATGATTGTTTCTTTGTTTTGATCACCTTGGCGCTTTCGCCATCATCTCTTTGCTTTGACCCTTGGATGAGTTTGTAATTACCTCTTTGTTAGTTTTGTCATTTTGGGCGTTGTCAAGGTCTAAAATATTTTAGTTTAGAGATAGATAATTTTTAGTGTGAATGCTTCCATTTTTGGTTTAGAGAAAGATAATTTATTGTGTAAATTAATGTGGTTGTAAAACCAGTCGAGCTAACCAATAACCGTTCAGTTAGATTGAAACCGGCCAGTGGCCGGTTTCAGTTTTGGGCGATTTTGGTGATCAACCGATATTTTAAACTTTAAATACAATACTACTTCAAATTGATAATAGATGTATTAGAATTCAAATTCATTTCGTCATTGATTTACCACGGGAATCGAATTTGAAACAAGTCCTTTATTATTAGACACATTAACCAATAAACCATATACTACTTTGTAGACAAAAGAAGGGCCTATATTATACATACCTTAAGCTTTTCTTCATTTTATATTTAAAAAAAGAGTTGGTCAAGAAGATTTTTTCAATACTATTTTAATGTTCTTTACATTAAGGTAAAAACTAATTTTCTTTTTGTCAATGATACTTTTTTATTTTCCCATCTTTTTCATAAAATTTAAAAATACCCCTAAACACAAATCGATTCATTAAAATCCATTTTTTTTCATTAATTTTCAACTTCATTTGAATGTGTTTTGTTTTAATCGCATTCTTTGTATACTTTTCATATTTTAATAGATTTTTTTTTGGTATCTTTTTTATTTTTTTAACACTTATATCATTCGGGACTTGTTCGGTTAGAGCGGTTGAATTGACCGGTTTACCGGTTAAGTTGGTTTAATGGCTTTCGAGCCCATATTTAGTTAATCGTTCCGGTTCGATTTGTGAACACCGGTATGAATGCTTCCATGAATCCAGCATTTAAAGAACATTTAAAGATGCGTTGTTTCATTGCATGGGAAATTGGGTGAAGGTTGCATGCAAGCAAGTTACAGTATGGGAAATGGGGCTAAGCGGTAATCCAGTCATTTATGTGCTTTGTTTGGGATAGTTGGATCATTTTTAAGCTCAAGCAAGTGGGAATTTATAAATGGACCATTACTGTAACAATTAGCCAGGTTTCTTGATAATTTGATAATGAAAAAGAAAGCTTCCTTCTCCTCCTTGGTGTAGAGAGAAAGAAAGGGAGTTCCCATCCTTGTATAATGCGAGTACCATGAGTTAGAGGGCCATCCACTTGATGTACTAGCAAGAATTAGGGGTTGAAAACTGTTTTCTCTTTATTCTCTTGATAGAGATCAATTAAGACAGGTCGTTGTCCCACAATCAGCATCAGATGTATATTTTTTGGTGCTGGTTTTGCACCAAACAATTCGATATGTTATAAATGATCTTGCCATGTTCAAGTGCAGGTCCTTTCTTGGTTAGTTTGAATAATTATAAATCAATAAATATTTTTGAAGTAATCGCAGACAATGTTTGCAGAGCCAAATATACTCAATGCATCAAATTTTATTAGCTAACAAAAGTTATAAATTAGCAATTAAGAAAAATAGTTAATCTTCGGCCTCACGGCAAGGTATTTAACGCCCAAAAATGCTCATATATAGGAGTTTAAGGTATAGAAGCAATTGATCACTTTCCTTGTGCATCCCAAGTCAAACAGGTCCATTCATATAGATAGGCCGTACAAAGAAAACACCAAATCACACCCTAATGATGGTTTTCATTATAGCTAAGACCATTTTACTAGTACTTTAAAAAAAAAAAAAAAAAAACTTCTAATCTAGTTGAGAAAGCGGGTAAAGCCCTGTCCACCCCACTGCATTATCCAAAAAAAAAACCCCACCGCATTATCCAAAAAAAAACAAATTAGAAATGATTCTTCCCCACATATCCATGGACAAACAGTGCCCAGACGCCAAGTGAAGAGTCACATTTTTATTTTTATTTATGCGGGTCATATACGATGATGACCCTTCCATTTATGTAAGTAAGTTTTAGATAATTAGCTGATGGACCTTCACTTCAAATTCAGCTGGCTTTCAAACCCTTTAACAGCAAAGCCTGATGACGGACAATCTGGTGGGGAATAGTTGTAGGTATCCTTGCATACACATTGTTTGGAGTTGGAATCCCCTTTCCCTTTGTTTTTTTTTTTTGGGCAAGGCTTGTGGATATTTGTGGAAATGTTGCATTTGGAGTACATTTCCTTATCGTAAATTTTAGTTGCATTGTAATTTTATAATATAAGGTTGATGTCTTATATAAATTTTTTTTCCATATAAAAAAAAGGGTCTCAAAGAACAATGCTCAATCAAAATGTTTATTTAAATTCTAAAATGAAAATAAGGACATGCAGACAAAATCGAATGGGCAAAATTCACTTCAAAATGAGACAATTTATTCATTTATTTAGAGATCAATCTTAGGGTGCCTATGGATAATTTGTTAAATACATATGATCGCAGTTTTTTCAATAAAATACCTGTATTTAATTTATTACATTTTTTCTTGGAAAAATAACATCTAAACAAAGAAAAGAAAAATAATATACGTAATGGATTTGCGGCCTAATTTACCATGCTTGACGACATTGGGGCCGGTGCGTAACCGTCAATGCGTTGATGTCACGTTGAGACTGATAAAAAATATTTAAAAATCACAAAGATGCCTTAAGATAATATTCAAATGTAATTTTAATGCCTATAATTGGTATTTATTTTGAAAATATCCTACAGTTTTGATTGAAATAAGGACAGAGTCCCCATTTGATCAGCAGTTTGATGCATAGTAGTGAGTTTCTCCTCAAATATGTTTTATATAAACATTAGGGGTGGGAATCGGGTCGCGTCAAGCAGCTGACAAGCTGACCCGTACCTGGTATGGGTCCCAGTAGGTCAGGTCCATAGAGGTCGGGGTTAACTATCTGACTTGGATCCTGTCTGGTTGGGTCGGATTGAGGTTACGTCCATATCTGACTTGGACCCAATACATATTTCAAATAAATTCTTTATTTTAATTTTTTATAATTTTTACTTCTTTTTTAAAGAAAAAGTTTGCATAAGGTTGCAACCTTATACTGTTGAGGAAAGGTGCAGCTCAAAAATCTTGCAGTGGAGAGTGTTCCCTCATAGTAGAACCCTCCAACGGATCGTCTAGACCTTGAGATGAAAGGACATGAAGAAAAAAAATGATATCCAAGTTAAAAAAATAGTATATCTAGTAAAAAGTCATCTGGACAGTCTCTTTTCAAGATTTTCTAATCTGCTCGATCTGTACTAATTTTAAATTTTAAATTTTTTAACTGAATTTAAAAAGAGCTTTTGAAGCCAAAATAAGATTTTCGATACCAAAATGATATCTCTAAGTAAATTTTATAGGTGCACCTAAGCTCTACAGTATAAGGAAGCAACCTTATACAAACCTCACCTTTTTTTTTAATATTCTCAAGTTTAACCACCAAAACTCGGGATACTCGAGCTCGCCACTGTGGTAAGCCCATCTTACACTGGCAAGTCTAGGTTGGCTCGCATGAGTAGTTAGACATTATCCTACAATCTCTGACATCCATGGCCCTAAGAAAATAATAAAAATTTTATTTATCCCTGACAGCAAAATCTGACCAAAAGACTCTTGAAGGAAAATTGTTTGGTGCATCATAGCCCGCACCTATTACAAAGCTACACCAAAATTAGGTACCGTAAATAGTAGTCCTCCAAAAAAAAGTAAAATCAAAGGTTCATATATTTTCTCTAAACAATATTATTTTTAGCTTTTAAAATTTATTTATTTTTATAGACTAATAATCTACATGTTAAAAATTATATATTCCAGTAAAATTAGGACCAACTTCTATCTCAAAAATAAATCATTAACGGGCATGCATTTCTACATGTGAGTCCGTGGAGTCATCCAAGCCGTGTCCTAGATAGAAAAGCTGAAGTAAATAAAAAGGAAGAAAAAAGCATTACTAGATTGTACCAAATGGAATGTCCTCGCCGTGTGCTCGTTTACTTCAACTTTAACAACTTACCCTTTTTTTTCTCTTACTTTGTAGTTCACTGTCTTAAGGCCACTTTTGGAAATAGTACTTGTAATGCAGTTTTGGATGGTCAATTTTCAAGATTTTTATGTTTTGACAGTTGCTCGACCTACATTATTTTTGAAGCTTTAAATTTTATAATTAAAGATGAAAATATATTTGAGGGCTATCACACAGATTTCTAGTATTGAGACCATATTTCTCGATACTATTTGAAGGTTTGCTGTAATTTGATTGTTTAGAGCCTCGGCTCTATATAAACCGCACCCTCATTATCTTTTATACTGAAGGTCACAATGTGGTTTAGATAATGGTCTCTTTGTGACAGCTTCCTTAGTGCTCTTCCTCTCTCCATTGTAGTTATTGTCATTGCCCCTCTCTCTCTCTGTTCATTTTTTATCACTAAGCAAATGTGATGCGGTAAACATCTCTCGCTCTCTCTTTCTCTATAGCCATCATGATTGGGAGTGATTTACGTTGGGAGATTAAAATTTTAGTTAAAATGCCAAATGCTCCACTTATATAAAAAAATTATAAAGAAAGTCGATCAACTTGTTATTTATTTTATTTTATTTTTTAAATTACCCCTCGATCAACTTGAATTTTGATTTTTTTTTAGTTAGTAAGGCACTGCTTTAAAGTTTAGGGCACTTCCCTCTTAACGAAAAAATTAAAATAAAAAATAAAATTCGAGATGACTCAAGGGCAATTTTGAAAAAAAGGCCAGTTGACTTATCTTCTTGTAATTTCTGTCTATAAAAAGAGTATTTTATATTTTACCTAAAATTTTTGGATCCATACATAGATCACTCCATGAATGATTCAACATTGATTCAACTCGTTTTACACATTTCAGAGCACAACCGAATTTGAAAGATTGTAGTTTTCTTGATGGGTCTAAACGGCGATAGTGTGTTCAAAATGCATGTCATCTCTCAATTTGAATAATTAATAGCCAAATTTTGTAGTCCTCATAGACAATTTTGTGTAGCCGAATACGCTTGTACATCAATTAAGATAGCTAGTAAGGGAAAAGTCGTTGGTGAGCCAGCTGATTCACCAGATGGATGTTGTAAAACACCCACCTTCTAAAATAAATATAAATATGGATGGTGTAGAAATATCTATAAAATAATCACTTTTTAACTGTTGAAAAAAATCCACCTTTAAGATAGATTTGAGAGGGGACCTGCATATGCATCCCCCAGTAGAAGTCATATATTTACATGTAAGGAGACACAATTTAATAGTGGCAAGGTTCCATAGCCCTTCTAGCCAAGGTGAAGAATTACATTTTCTTTTATTGTGGTCACCTTTCCATTGATTCATATAGGTGGTATTTCTTAGCGGATGGATCTTCACATCAAATGTAGATGGCTTTCGATCTCTTTGAAACGGGACAATATGGTATGGGATCAGTAAAAGATGCAGTTACATTTGGTAGGTTTGAAGTCCCGGTCCGTGCACTAACAGGTTTCGCACCAGTAGGAGCAGTGGAATCAAAATGGGGGCAGTGACGCGGTGCACATGCCTCCATTGCAGCAAGGTATGTAATTTTCACCCGCACAACGAGAAACCATGGAGAACAAAATCGGGTTAAAACCGAAGACGGAATAGAGAGCTAAAGAAGCATCCTTTGAATCATAAATTTTTTTGAAAAAGCGTATTGCCTTTTTCCTTAAATAAAGTAGAGATGTGATGAGGATTCAAAAGGAAAGAGGCTTCCGAAAGGACTTGAATCTTTGCGTACAAAAACAAAAAACAAAAAAACAAAAAAAAAAACAAAGAAAGAAAAGAAAAAAAAAGAAAAGAAAGAAAAAAAAGAAGGTATAAACACAACGAGAGAAAGAGTGTGATAAGGGAGCAAGTGTCGGGTGGCTCTGCCTTTGTTTTATGCAAAGCATGTGAAATATGTGGATGTGTGAGTTTTGATCATCTTGACCTCTAGATTTGTGGATGTTAATATTCGGAAGTATGATGTTTACGTACAAAAATAATAATAATAAAAAAAAAAAAAATAAGTAAAAAGTAGGCAAGTCAGTAGGGATTTGAACCCTTTCTTGTTGGTGGGATTTGGGCCTTTACTTTTGGGTGAGAATTGAGTGAAATATGTCATCTACCACCAAAACCTATAGCCATTCTCATTATTTCATACAAACAAGAATGTCCATATGGGTTTTCATAAAGAAGCCCCTTGGTTTTTCTCTTAGCTCATGCATATAATAATTGAGGACTTGACCCCAATGCCCTCGATCCTTCGAAAAACTTATGAAATTAGACACCATTTAGTCCAGTTGACTAAATTATCTCCAAAAATAAAAATTTATTTCCATTTTTATAGATAACTCAATTTTCTTAGGGAAATTTTGGTTGAATATTTGTAGCTAATATTATTTATACAAGTCATTTTAACAGGTGCCGTTTGTATAAAGGGTCAACTTTAATCAAAGTAAGGTGAGCCGCTAAATCTCTAAATTGTGCAGGAACATGTAGCTCTGGAGATGAAAAGCATTGTAGCAGTCTAAAAATCTATTCGTAACATTTTTAATGAAATTTAAATCTCTAAAAGAGATACAAGTCCCAAAACTATTATGATGGTTTAAATATCCATCTCTACTTCTAATTATGAAATTTAAAGTTTAAAAAGATGCAGATTAAACAGATCCATAAACACTTGAAAAACTAAAAAATTGACAGTACAAAGAATTTGTTACAAAACAAACCACTTTCAGGACTAAATTTTTTTTTATTTATTTTTCACATCCATAAATCTCGAGGATGAAATGATCAAACTGAGTTATATAATGGGAAAGCAAGAGGCGTTGGAGGACATTCCCATTTTTCTAAACGTGTGCTTGGTGGGGTTGGGTTTCACATGAATACTATTTATCTTTTTTTAATTATTGTTGTCCTTCATGATGTACGTGTAGAGAGAGAGAGTTTTGTTACATGGACTGTGGTTTGTATCAAAGTTACGTTTTAAAAAATAAAAATATATAATCTGAAGATTTTTCAATCTTTGCTATAATGATAAAAAATATAAAAATAAATAATTTCAGTAATTTTTTATTATATCTATATATATATTTATTTATTTTGTTTTCCAACTAATTAAGATATTCAGCCCCGTTAGTGGTTGAACCACTCGAAAAGCCTCCATCCTTTCCTTTCAACACACATACCAAGAAAGAGAGAGAGAGAATGAGTAGGCTGTGCAGCATATGGTTGCCCTGGCAGCGTAGAGGAGCCTATCATAGTTGAGGGTATATTCCCACGTGTTAAAGGTGGTGTCTGGACCATGTGGGGGTTGGTTTCACAGTAATGCCATTCATTTTCTCTTTATTATTTTTGTCTTGAGTAGGTGATTTAGAAAGAGAAATTACATGGCAGAGTAAGAGAGAGAGAGACAGATTAGATGGCCCAACTACTCACCCACGACATGCCGGTACAAAACTTACATTTCAGTGGTCCATATTAATGGCTTGTGGTATTTCAGTGGTCCATATTAATGGCTTGTGGTTGTGTATGCATAGAATGGGAACATAAGACAATGTATAGTTGACATTTTTCTATTCATTATTTTGGTCTCATTCTTGTCAATCAATACCATGTGGGTCTCATAACATGATTTTCCCTGGCTTTTCTTATCCGCCCGAAAGATTATCCAAAGGAAGTGTATATACTAAAGGGAAATGTTTCTATACTTCCTCAATAAAAGATAAAACAAAGGTTTGGCAAAAATAAAAGAAAGAAAAATAGTGTCGGAAAATAAAATAACAAAAACATAAATATTTACGTAGTTCGACAAGTTGCCTATGTCTACGAGGCAGTAAGTGACATTTACTCAACCACTGTAGAAGACAACACCACCGCAGACTGTAACCTTAATAACCAACTAACTGCACTACCTCCCAAAGAAAAAACATATTCGGTAGTAGACATTCTTTTATCCAAGTCAAGTGTAAAGTCGGCATCGACATAACCAGTGACTTTCAAATTTATTTCACTATAACAAATACCAGCATCGCAAGTTCCCTTCAAATACCGAAGGATCCATTTCACAGTGGTCCAGTGATCATGGCTAGGATTTTCCATGTAACTGATCACAACTCCCATTGCTTGTACTATGACAGGTCTGGTGCTAACCATAACAAACATGAAGTTCCCTACTGCAGAAGAATATGGTACTCAAGACATCTAGGTCTTCCCTGCTTTGATGCTAGGATATTAATTCGAAGACAACCCACCATCCGGGAAGAGATCATCTCTATTCTACAGCTAAATCACTGTCCAGGAAGATACCATCTCGATTCCATAGCTAAACCACTGTCCAAGAGGAGAACCTTAAGAACAATCGAAACTTTCTCTTTCTAAATAGGAAAATCACCCAAACTCTTCAAGGGAACGAGTCCTCTACAAGAAACCAGCATCTCAATCTACAGGAGACACATCTGTGGCGTTTCTCTCCATAAAAAGCTCTCTCTTCTCTAAGGGAGGCCTGTCGATGTTGAGGAGGCTCTGCCTCTTTCCTTAAAGGAAGCTACCTTTCTCATATGATGACCCAAATAAGGCATACAAATTCTCTGCTCTTTCATCATATTTATATAAGGTTAAGAGTTCACACCAAATAGGAAACTTCATATAGGTATGGCAAATATCTCAATAACCAAGAGATATATCCAAAGTCCTAATCCTTTTGGAAATTTATTTCCTTTAGGAAACTTATTAATATCAATCTCTATCCCACATAATATGGGATTTCCTTATGTAGGTGATTTTGGATAATCACCTTATCCAACAATCTCCACCTTGATATCAAAATCGCCTAATCACCATGCCAACTTCCAATGGAAAGCTTTAAGAATTCATCTTCTTTTGCTAAATAAATTCTTTCACCAATCTTGCTGGAAAGATTGTGCTTGCTATCATATGTCTCCACCATAATTAAAATGCTCGCCTACTTTGCCATGTGTTTTTCTACAACCGAATGCATAAACACTAGCCTTGTACTGAACCATACCCTCTGATAGCACTTGTTGAAGATAAAAACCAATGTTTGACAAAAATAAGAAAAAAGTAAAAGAGTGCAAAAAAATAAAAGAATTGAAACACAAAGATTTACATGGTTCGGTAAATTGTCTACGCCCATGGAACAACAAAATTCTCTTCCACTAATCAGAAAAACACTATGTATGCATGGAGAATACAAGGGATTACAAGTTCTCTCTCAAACCCTAAAATATGGTCTTTCTCTCTCATTAACACCCACTCAAGGACTAAAGAACTATCCCTCTTCTTTCTGGATTTTTCCTTGCATACATTTCATGTGTATTCTCTCTCTTTTCAAGACAACTTATATAAAAAGGAACCCAAAGGCCAGCACGTGAGCCTCTATGTCATTCCTACATTCTAGGTTGGGAAAAGGTCTCTCATTCCTAGTAGAAGTCACATGATGCCTTTCCTTATTGTAATTAGATCTCCTATATCTATGGGTTCCCTTGTACTGTACATCTCATGAAATTACCTCCCATAGAAGATTATGTTTGATCCCATTAATGTAGGAATACAAGATCAATTAGATCTCATTCACCGTTAGAAGTACAAGGTTTTAGAACTTTTTCATTCGGATGCATGAAAATCACATGTTGTTTCTTTGGGGGGTGTTACACATTTTGTCACTTTTATTTATGATTGTTCAAAAAAAAGTGTGGACTTATATGCGAAAAAAGAAATCAGATGCCTTCATTGTTTCCAAAAATTTAAGGCCTTGGTAGAATATCAGAAAAGCAAGAGCATCAAGTGTCTAAAAACTGATAATGGGGGAGCATTTTTGTCACACCCCAAGAATTTACAATACTGATATTCCTGAGATGTGACAGACAAAACATATATACATCATTTGATAGGACAAATTTACAGTGGCGAGGTCTTACAAAGTAAATAAAGAAAGCTAGTACAACAACAGTATCTTCCAAGGTTGATCTTGACTAGCACTCAAAATGAATCCGCAGTTATCTTGAAAAATGTTTACCATAGTTTGATGAGTTTGGCTACTCAGTAAGTGATCATCATAATCCTAAAAATAATCATGATTGAAATATATCAATATTTTCCAAAATGAGATCTATTAACAGAAATGCATCAACAGTTTCGCTTTCAATAAATGCACAATTAAGTATAATCCGAGTAATTGAAATGCTTATAACACTTTTAACGGCATTACATAATTCAAAGGATTTCACAAAATACCCTACTGGCGTCCCATGTAGGTCACCTATATACCCCATCAGCGTCCTGATGGGTCCACTTAATCCCTATCGGCGTCCCAGATAGGTCCACTTAATCCCTACAGGTCCACTTATACCTCACCGGCATACCGGATGAGTCCACTTAATCCCTACCGGCTTCCCAGATAGGTCCACTTATACCTCACCGGCGAATCGGATGAGTCCACTTGCATACTTAAATTATGTCTTTAAACATTCGAAAGCAGCAATATCATGTACTCAACATATCACTGAAACCATTAATACGAATTTCACTTAAACCATTAATAACAGTCACTCTCTATAACATTTCCAAAATAACCAATCAAATATTTTGGGCTCAAATTTAGAAAGGTAGCAGTTTGTAAAGGCATTCTAGCTTAATTGCCAATTTAATATGTATAGAAAAACTCTTATAAAAATTCAAGAATACGGAATTATCACAATTTATGGGATATCAATCCACAAATAAACATTTCACAACAATACTATAATCAGTTGCAAAAATGTCAATTTTTAAATAATAAGGCAGTCATTTGCACATGAATTTTTAAATGTCTAAATATTCAAAACAGTAGAAAGAAATATCACAATTTTACTAAAAGCAGAAATATCACACTTATTTCTAACAATAGACAAGAAAAATAAATAAATTTATTTTTCTAATTTACAGCATTCAAAATTGCTAACATAGATAAAATAACACAATTTTTATTAAAAAGTTTATTTTTCAAGATAATGAGATCACGTGCGCATAAAATTTATCGCACCTAAAATTCATGATAATAAGCAGAAATAATTATTTCATTTTATTTTTAAAAAGAATGGATTATTTTTCGAGACAATGAGGTCACTTACACATAAAACTGATAAAATAAAGATCCTAGACCGAAATATCACTATTTATTAAAAATAGACTATTTTTCAGGAAGACGATGTCACTTACCTAAAATAATTGAGAGGGAGCTTCCGATAAAAATTCGGCTAGGGAGAGGAGCTCACTGTGTTTCGACCAGAAAGGGAAAGATTTTAAAAGTTTTCTAGGGTGGGAGTCCTCACCTCTCGTATTTAAACTCTTACGACACCTTATTATAATATTTTATTAAGTGACACCTCATAAACGAGGTGTAACCATTACAATACCCCTTATATGCTTAAAGCCCACGTCCACTTGACGTGGCAAGGCAGGAGCAAGCGAAAGAAACTTAGATTTTGAAAACAGTGATGGTCCCTAAGGACCATCATGCTCATATAGACCATCACTTATTAAGAGTTTCTTTCCTTCTTTTTTATTTTTATTTTTTTACTTTTTTTTTAAAAATTTTAGAATTATTACATTCTTCCCCCCTTAAAGAAATTTAGTCCTCTAAATTAGTGTACCTGATTACTGAAAAAGATAGGGATATTTTTTTTTTTTTTTTTTCTCATATTCTTTCAACTTCATTATTATTTTAAGTACATTTTTTTAAAAAAAAATTTCTTAATAATTTTAAACCTATTGCTCTGATACCATAATTGTCACACCCCAAGAATTTACAATACTGATATTTCTGAGATGTGACAGACAAAACATATATACATCTATTGATAGGACAAGTTTACAGTGGCGAGGTCTTACAAAGTAAATAAAGAAAGCTAGTACAACAACAGTATCTTATAAGGTTGATCTTGACTAGCACTCCAAATGAATCCGCAGTTATCCTGAAAAATGTTTACCATAGTTTGATGAGTTTGGCTACTCAGTAAGTGATCATCATAATCCTAAAAATAATCATGATTGAAAGATATCAATATTTTCCAAAATGAGATCTATTAACAGAAATGCATCAACAGTTTCGCTTTCAATAAATGCATAATTAAGTATAATCTGAGTAATTGAAATGCTTATAACACTTTTAACAGCAGTACATAATTCAAAGGATTTCACAAAATACCCTACTGGCGTCCCAAGTAGGTCACCTATATACCCCATCAGCGTCCTGATGGGTCCACTTAATCCCTATTGGCGTCCCAGATAGGTCTACTTAATCCCTGCAGGTCCACTTATACCTCACTGACATACCGGATGAGTCCACTTAATCCCTACCGGCGTATCAGATAGGTCCACTTATACCTCACCGGCGAACCGGATGAGTCCACTTGCATACTTAAATTATCTCTTTAAACATTCGAAAGCAGCAATATCATGTACTCAACATATTACTGAAACCATTAATATGGATTTCACTTAAACCATTAATAATAGTCACTCTCTATAACATTTCAAAAATAACCAATCAAATATTTTGGGCTCAAATTTAGAAAGGTAGCAGTTTGTAAAGGCATTCAAGCTTAATTGCCAATTTAATATGTATAGAAAAACTCTTATAAAAATTCAAGAATACGGAATTATCACAATTTATGGGATATCAATCCACAAATAAGCATTTCACAATAATACTATAATCAATTGCAAAAATGTCAATTTTTAAATAATAAGGCAGTCATTTGCACATGAATTTTTCAATCTCTAAATATTCAAAACAGTAGAAAGAAATATCACAATTTTACTAAAAGCAGAAATATCACACTTATTTCTAACAATAGACAAGAAAAATAAATAAATTTATTTTTCTAATTTACAGCATTCAAAATTGCTAACATAGATAAAATATCACAATTTATATTAAAAAGATTATTTTTAAAGATAATGAGGTCACGTGCGCATAAAATTTATCGCACCTAAAATTCATGATAATAAGCAGAAATAATTATTTCATTTTATTTTTAAAAAGAATGGATTATTTTTCGAGACAATGAGGTCACTTACACATAAAACTGATAAAATAAAGATCCTAGACCGAAATATCACTATTTATTAAAAATAGACTATTTTTCAGGAAGACGATGTCACTTACCTAAAATATTTGAGAGGCAGCTTCCGATAAAAATTCGGCTAGGGAGAGGAGCTCACTGTGTTTCGACCAGAAAGGGAAAGATTTCAAAAGTTTTCTAGGGTGGGAGTCCTCACCTCTCATATTTAAACTCTTACGAAACCTTATTATAATATTTTATTAAGTGACACCTCATAAACGAGGTGTAACCGTTACAATACCCCTTATATGCTTAAAGCCCACGTCCACTTGGCGTGGCAAGGCAGGAGCAAACAAAAGAAACTTAACCCAAAGATTTTGAAAACAGTGATGGTCCCTAAGGACCATCATGCTCATATAGACCATCACTTATTAAGAGTTTCTTTCCTTCTATTTTATTTTTATTTTTTTACTTTTTTTTTAAAATTTTAGAATTATTACAATTTTGTTTTGGTGAGTTTAATAATTTTTATAATGAACATAGTATTGTTATGCAGTTGATAGTTCCTGTAACCCCTCAGCAAATGGTATTGCTGAGAGAATGAATTGCACCGACCAAAGTTTGGCAAAAAAGGGAAAGAAACATAGTGCAAAAAATAAAAGAACAAAAACACAAATATTTACTTGGTTCGGCAAATTGCCTACGTCCATAGGGCAGCAAAGTACTCTTCTACTAATCAGAAAAACACAATGCAAGTATGGAGAATACAAGGGATTACATGCTCTTGGACAATTTCATGTTCTTGGTCCTGACTACCATCTCACTAGTTCTCATGGGTGCATTCCACCTCAACAGCTTTAGCATCTGGTTTATCTTTATTTTTCTACATAGAATTTTTATTGAAAATAATATCTCGGCTAACAATAACCTTGTGGTCAGGAGGATCCCACAATATATACCCCTTTGTACCATCAACATAGCTAAGTAAAACACAAATTCTTGGATTTTTCATCCAACTTAGTTTTTTTTTCGTTGGAATCAAAGAATATGCATCATAGCCAAAAACACGAATGAAAGAATAATCAACAGGTTTATCTTTCCAAACCTCTTTTAGTGTCTTGTAGTCAATAGCATAACTAGGAGACCTATTGATTAGGAAACAAGCAGTACGAACAACACTGCTCTAACCTAGCAGCACTCAACATACACCTAACACGTTCCATAATGGTCATATTCATCCTCTCGGAAACACCATTTTGCTAAGGTGTTCAAAGAACACTCAACTACTCAGCAATACCATGCTCACTACAAAAATAATTAAATTCTCCATATCTTCTCCCCCATTATCAGTTCTTAGACATTTGATGCTCATGCTTTTTTTATTTTCTACCATTGACTTAAAGTTTAAGAAACAACTAAACGCATCTGATTTATTTTTCAGCATATAAACCCACTCTTTTATTAAAAATCATAAATAACAGTGACAAAATATGCAGCACCCTTTATAGAAGCAATAGGTGACTCCCATGTGTCTGAATGAATCAATTCCAAAAATTTAGTATTTCTAGCGGTGGATAAAGCAAATCACAATTTGTTATGCTTTCCAAATAAGCATGACTCATAAAAATCTAAATTAAAAGACTTTAAACCAGGGATAAGGTTTTTATCGAGAAGTACCTTGAGTATGCGCTCACTCATATGACCCAAAAGTACGTCTCACATCATGATGGACTACACCTTTGCAATATCGGTCTCTCCCAAAATTGTTTCACCAACAAGCCTGTGCAAATTGCTTGCCTACTTTCCTTTCGCCACTACTAGTGCTCATTTTGACATTTTCAAACATCCTTTTTTACCTGTAAACTTAAAACTTTGCTCATCTAATTTTCTCAAGGACAAGAGACTTCTTTTAATACTCGAAACATGTCTGATACCTGGGATGGTGCAGATGTCTCCATTGAAAATCTTGATTCTTACATCTTCCAACTCCCACTATTTTACATGAGTCATTATTTCCCATGCAAACAATATCTTCATTATATAGTTGGTACCTATAGATCTAATCCCTATGTGGAGTCATGTGAAGTGATGTACTTGAATCAAGTAGCCAATACTGCAAAACTTTCTCCCTATCCATTGACAAAACTTCTCCATCTTCAGAAAAGTCAACATATTCTAAAAGAAAATATGGGTATGGTGATTTGACTATCACCAAACCCAACAATCTCCACCTTGATAGCAAAATTACCATAATTGCCTTGGCAGCCTTTATTCTTAATTTCTTTCACTTGCCTACATTGTGGAATTTTCATAAACACTTTGCTTTCATATTTCACCACCTCAAACCATCGATCCATCAAAGTTTGTCATTCATATTTTCCTTATTGCAAAGCTTAGTCTTGTACACACCTTGTGTTGTGATACCAATTATAGGGTTCATGGGAACCGTTAGCTTACGGAATCGGGAATCCCAAATACCGAAATCCCACCTAAGATCATGTACATGATTGACTAAACGTGAAGTAGATGAATATAATTATAAATCGAGTATGAAAAATAAATAAAACATAAAAAACACATCACCAAAACACACGATTTATGCGGTTCACACCTTAGGGCTATATCCACGGCTTCGGCAAGTATAAGTCTACTAGCACAATGAAGATTACAATTTTGGGTTATAAGAGATAATACCTCTCTATAAACATGGATAAAAAACCTTCACCGATCTCCCTTCTAAACCCACTCTCCCAACCAAACAATACCGCTGATCAACATCTTTCCCACTGCTATACCGCTATCGGAAAGAGCCCTTGAGAGCAACCGAAAGACTCTCTCTCCAAAAGTGAAAACTTAACTAACCCAAAATCTCAGGGGAATACCTCATCTTGGAGGTTATGTCTCTCTCTCTTGGAGACATCTAATTCTTGGAGATCTCTTCCCATAACCCCCAAAAGGTGACCCTCAAAAGGATGGGTAGAAGAAAATGAGTGTGGTGATTTAGCTATCACCAAACCTAACAAACAGAAGGTTTTTTTAGTATTTTTTGTTTTTTTTAAACCAATAGGCCATCTCAAACCCCCTTGTTGATCAATCCAGCTACAATTGAACCCTTTTAGCACCAAAAATCAGTATGTTGATTAAAACATACATTTGGGCGAGATTCTTCATAAAAATCTCTCATCGTTTTTAAGCACTTCTCACAATGCCTCATTAATTTCTCAACTAATTCATCTAAAATTTTATTCAAAACATAGGTCTTGGAGTTGACTAATAGAGCCATATAATAATTTTTTGCGTCAAAACAAAAATAAAGAGTCCAAGACAACAAATTCTAAGGGATTTTCTAACCAAAAATTGAAAATCTCTCTCTCATTGTTTAGCCAGCTTCATTCGAATTTGTCACCAGTTTCTTATGACATTGATCTACGAAGCCCTAAGTTTATACCCTTTATGGACTATATTGGAAGCTTATCAACGACTTTAACAATAGAGAAGCAATAGTCGAGCAGCAAGGCTAGTGCAGCCACGAGAAGAGATTTTGGTATCGAACAAGCCAGTTTCAAGATCGTGGTGCTAGGTCTGAAGATGCACCGTCTGAGGGTCGCAGGGATGCCACTGCAACACCTATTAATGACCTAAATATTGTTGGTCCAAGTGCTAGAGTTCAGGGCAGCAGCTCAACTCTCCATTGTTTCAAGTGTGGGGATGTGGGTCACATGGTAGGAGATTATAGGAAATCGAATAGTTGTCTAGATAAGAGCAAGCAACTCATAATTGTGGATGAGAACCTAAATGATATTGATGGGTATGATGATGATACAATTTATGATAATGAGCCAAAAGAGGAAGGTCTTGTCTATGGGTTGGAGAGTCCGTAGTTATTCGAAAGAGGCTACTAACGCTCAAGCAAGAAAATCAAGAGGATTGATTGAGGACCAATATTTTTCACATTTGTACCATTGGAGCAAAGGTGTACAAACTTATTATTGATAGTGGGAATTGTTACAATGTAATCTCACAAAATGCGGTCACAAAGCTTAAGTTCGACACAAAAAAGCATACCCAACCATACAAGCTCATTTGGTTCAAAAAGGGCAAAATGAGGTACGAGTTAAGGTACTTAACAACTCAAAATCTATCTTTCTAAAATTAATCATTTGATGGCTTTTAGGTGAATCCCAAAATTTCATGTTAAAAAGAAAAAAGGAAAAGAAAAAAATAAAAAAGCTCCTAAATAGCAATTTTACTTGAGAGAGTAAATGGACAGTATGCTCCGACAAGGGCATAACATATACCCAAAAATAAATAACGTTATTTTTCATATCACACCTAAGTGCTTAGAAATTTGTAGTCTTTATCATTCTTCATTTTCTTTTATTTCTTTTTTGGAATCACCCGTCCACTGATACTAACACGATTTCTTGAATTCCATAGTTCATCAAGGAGCACTTTTCTCAAGGTTGTAAATTTATTGCACTCCATCGGGCGTACACTTTACGCGCTTGCCCTTTAAAGGATAAACACGGAGCCCGGACGAAAATGGGTCACTCAACTATTTTTCCAATTGGTATATTAAATGGTGGACCCGGTTTCTATACCGCCAAGCCCGTATATGTAGAAATGTGGGCTTCTTAATAAAGATATTTATGAGATGAGTTTTAGGATTTAATTTTTTAAGACATGTAATCTGTAACATGGAGATTATGAATATGAAAAAAATAAATAAATTTTAACAATTAAAAATATCAATTCTAATAAAAAAACATTTGGACCTACATGGATCACATCCATCTTTGAGATGTATGCTTTGCACTTTCTGGACCAAAGTAGAAATGCATTCATCTTAAAGATGGATGCTTTATACTTTTTGAACTGCATTTCTACATGCATCCATTTTAAAGATGGACGCTTTACACTTTTTGGACAGCATATGTAGACATGCATTCCAAAAACAATGTTCCTTAAATGGTGGACCACCAAAATGTAAGTTTATGCCCCCATGTGGATGGTGAGTAATAATGTATGGATCGAATGGGGACCACATGCCCGCATGTGGATGGTGAGTAATAATGTATGGATAGAATGGGGACCACAACGTTCTGTACAATTAACATTTTCCTCTTAATTATTTTGGTCATATGCAAATCAGTTATAATGATGTGGGTCTTACAACATGATTGGCCATTAATTTGGGCAAGCGAAGACTAGTACTACCAATAGGACTTATCCATCTGCTTTATGCAAGCAGGTTTACAAATAAAAGACCGGATTGCATAATACGAGGTTATTTGTCTTTTTGACAAGTAGGTTAAAATTACTTCTAGATGTCAAATTGGAATGCTTTAGATGCTTCGTAAAGTTTGACATTTTTTTTTTTTAACTTTCGAAAACTTAGATTTATCATACTGGGTGTTCACCGTAACAAGAGATAATCAAGATGGGCTCAGTTTCCAATAGAGTCGAGCCCAGACGAATATGGCTCACTCAATTGATTGACTTTCTAACTTGTATATTAAATCGTGGACCACCAAAATGTGTGTTTATGCGTATTGTAATTGTGTATGCATGGATTGGGTACAAGTAAAATTTTCCTCTTAATTATTTTGGTCATATGTAAGTCAATAATTATGATGTGCGTCCTCCATTATGGCTGGCCATTGAACTGGGGAAGTGAAGACTTGCTCTACCAAGGCAGGATGGTGATCTATGAGGCTATTTATCTCTCTTACAAGGAGAGTAAAAGCATTTCTAGCCATTGGATGTTAAATTGGATGGCGTGGGATAACTCAAAAAGTTTGAAAAAAAAAAAATTGAATTTTTGGTCTAGTCAATGGCATATGCTCTAAGCAACTCGAGTGAAATCTAAAAGATAAGAGTGGTTGTGACGTCCTTGTGGCAAAAGTAAACGCTCTCTTTTTATATTTTTCCTTAACGAAAAAAACTGTGTGGTTGTTAGATTTGGTGCTATCTAAAATCACCCACATAAAGAAATCTCATATTATGTGGGATTGGGATTGAGATTGATATTGATAAGTTTCTTAAATGAAATAGAAATCCAAAATGATTATGATATCTCTTGGTTTTTGAGATATATGTAATATTTATAAAAAGTTTCCTATTTAGAGTGAATTCCTAACCTTATATATATGGGATAAAAGAGGAAAGATATGTGTGCCTATTAAGATCACTATATTGGAAAAGTTGGCTTCTTCTAGAGATAGAGGGGCGCAAAATCCTCATGTGCATGAAATGCAAGGTCTCCTCTTAGAGAGAAGAGAGCTTCCTATAGAGTGAAACTTTGGGATGATGCCTCTTGTAGACTCTTGAAGAATGAAGGGTTGGTTTCATGTAGAGAAGCGGTTCCTATTAAGATTTTGAGTGATTTTCCCGTTTAGTAATCTAAAGTTTCGGTTTTTCTCAAAGTTTTCTTCCTAGATAGTGGTTTAGTTATGGAATAAAGATGAGAGATCGGTGTCATTTGGGAGAGCAGGTGTAAACTGATTATGCTCGACTTGGTTTTGTCGAGGGTTAAAGAAGTAACTCTATGCTAACTTTCATTAGCATAATGGATTTCAGTTTGCTGTACCCATAGATGTAGCCCTTATAGGATAAAAAACATAAAATCTGTGTGTTCTTGAATATCTATGTTTCGTACTTTGTTTGTCATACTTTATTCAACACATCAGGTTTAGAGCTTCTGCGCACAATAAGTTGGTATCAGTGCTCAGATTGGGGTTGTTTATAAGGTGGTAAAGGTTTTGAATGTAAGGTTCAAGTTAAAGAAATTGATGGCAAATATTATTTTTCAGTAAGAATGATGAAAGAATTTATTGGGCAAATGATGATGAATTCGTAAAACTATCCGTTGGATGTTGGCAGGGTAAGCAGATGATTTTGTTATTAGGGTGGAGATTATTGGATTTGGTGTTATCCAAAATCACCCACATAAGAAAATCCCATATTATGTGGAATTGAAATTGATATTGATAAGTTTCTTAGAAGAAATAGCACTGTAAAAAGATTAAGATTCTTCGATATATTCTCTTGGTTTTTGAGATATATGTAACATCTATAGAAAATCCAAAATTCTTATAAACCTATATAAAATATGGAAGATAGAATATTTTTGGGGCTGCAAACCTAATTTTTTAGATCCATGAGTTTGGAAGTCCAATATTTGTATCTCTGGAGTTTCAAATCCTCAATCCACCTCCAATATGGCCTTATGTCACCGCCTGAGTAATGGCCATCCCACAACCTTATTCCTTCAATACCCAGACTTAGTAGGGTACTAGGCGAGTTCCTGCCAAGTCCATGGCGAGTCATCTGGTAACCAGTTTTGAAGTGGAAAAACAGTAAGCAAATGGAGTTCTTTTTTTTATTATTTTATTATTTATTTATTTATTTAATTTTTTTTTGGGTTCAATAGTCAATTTCTTACCCCCACTTTGAGCAAAAGTTTCATTTGGGAGATTTTGTATTTAAAAATCTCATTGTTTTTTATCCCTAAAATCAAATCCATCTTTCACAATATATCACTAGTCAATTAAATCATCTGAAATTTTATCCAAAATGTTGGTATTGGAGCTTAATTAGGGCGTGTTTGTTTGACTTAATTTGTTAAAAGTTCTGCATTTGACACGCAATAATTTTTATTTCTTTATGAGAGATATCTTCCAGCAAAGTTTCTACTTTTTTGTTAAAATATGAAAGTTAAAGTTCCTAGGGGTAGGGAATTAATCTTTCATAATGTTTTTGTCATTATACAATCTTCACTATTAAATATTTACTACTTAATATATTATACAATATTTTGTTTATATATTAAATAATTTATTTAATATATAATATTAATAAATAAATAATAATTTATATAAATACTAGAATATATTATATTATATATTAGATAATATAAGCATAATATAAAAGAAAAATATACAATGAGGCCAATTATCTTTGGTACAAGGTAGTCACAATTGATCTTGACCATTGAATGTGAAATTAGATGGTTATATTTATTCCATTGAGCAAGCTCAAGCTTCAAAAGAAATTTTCTCAAACTTTGTGACATGCCCAAGCTATCAAATTCCATATCGGATGGTTATAAGTACTTGTGACCTCCTTATATTAAAGGTAAATGTTCTCATTATATGCAATCCCTAATATATATAATATTAATATTATTAATATCATATAATATAATATTATTATAACATAATATTATATAATATCTTATTTTATAGTAATATATTATATAGTTATATTTATTTTATTCATGTAATTTGTATTATATATATATTCTTTTATATTATATATCATATATGGGAAAAGTTTGCATAGAGCCTAGGCTCTAAACAATCAAATTAGAGCCTTCATCAAAAATTTCACCAGCAGAAGTTGTTTTGATGCTCTAATATCTTTAAAATAATCGTCTCGACCTCAAGATGCATGGACTTGAGAAAAGAAATGGATTTTAATTTTTGTAAATAGCGCATCCTCTAATACAATTTTTTACCTTTTTTTGAAGTTCTAACATTTATAATTAAAGATGAAAATATATTTTAAGGTTAGTAAAAAATTTCTAATATTGAAGCCACATTTCTTGACACTATTTGAAGGTAGGCTCAAATTTGCTTGTTTAGAGCCTCGGCTTTATACAAACCGCACCCTATATATATATATATGGAAAAAGCTTGGGTGAGCCCACTAGCTCACAGAATAGTATATATATATATATATATATATATATATGGAAAACGCTTGGGTGAGCCCATTTGATGCTCATGCTTTTTTTATTTTCTACCATTGACTTAAATTTTAAGAAACAACTAAACATATCTAATTTCTTTTTCATCATATAAAACCACTCTTTTCTTAAAAAATCATAAATAACAGTGACAAAATATGCAGCACCCCCCCATAGAAACAATAGGTGATTCCCATGTGTCTAAATGACTCAATTCCAAAAAATCCGTACTTCTAACTGTGAATAAAGCAAATCACAATTTGTTCTGCTTTCCATATGACCTAAAAGAGCCCTTGAGAGCAACCGAAAGACTCTCTCCAGAAGTGGAAACTTAACTAACCCATAATCTCAGGGGAATATCTCATCTTGGAGGTTATGTCTCTCTCTCTTGAAGACACATCCAATTCTTGGATATCGCTTCCCATAACCCCCAAAGGGTGACCCTCAAAAGGATGAGTAGAAGAATATGAGTGTGCTGATTTAGCTCTCACCAAACCTAACAAACATAAGGTTTTTTTAGTAATTTTTGTTTTTTTTAAACCAATAGGCCATCTCAAACCCCCTTATTGATCCAGCTACAATCGAACCCTTTTAGCACCAAAAATCATTATTTTGATTAAAAGTTACATCTGGGCGAGATTTTTCATAAAAATCTCCCATCGTTTTTAAGCACTTTTCGCAATGCCTCTCTAATTTCTCAACTAATTCATCTAAAATTTTATTCAGAATATAGGTCCTGGAGCTGACTAATAAAGCCGTATAATAATTTTTTGCATCGAAAACCAAAATTAAGAGTCCAAGACAACAAATTCTAAGGGATTTTCTAACAAAAAATTGAAAATCTCTCTCTCATTGTTTAGCCAGCTTCATTCGAATTTGTCACCAGTTTCCTATGACATTGATCTACGAAGCCCTAACATTTCACTCGAATCAAAACAAGCAGTCTCCTAAGATCTATTTTTGGTTCTTTGAGCCATGTTTTGGAAATTTTATTCTTGAAGTGTTATATTATATTATATATTAGATAATATCTGCATAATATAAAAGAAAAATATACAATGAGACCAATTATCTTTGGTACAAGGTAGTCACAATTGATCTTGACCATTGAATGTGAAATTAGATGGCTATATTTATTCCATTGAGCAAGCTCAAGCTTCAAAAGAATTTTTTTCAAACTTTGTGACATACCTAAGCTATCAAATTCCATATCAGATGGTTATAAGTACTTGTGTTAAAAGTAAATTGTCTCATTGTATGCAATCCCTTATATATATATATAATATTAGTATTATTAATATCATATAATATAATATTATTATAACATAATATTATACAATATCTTATTTTATAGTATTATATTATATTATACATTATATAGTTATATTTATTTTATTCATGTAATTTTTATTATATAGTATATATTCTTTTATATTATATATAATATATATGGAAAAAGTTTGCATAGAGCCTAGGCTCTAAACAATCAAATTAGAGCCTTCCTCAAAAATTTCACTAGCAGAAGTTGTTTTGATGCTCAAATATCTTCAAATTGATCGTCTCGACCTCAAGATGCATGGACTTGAGAAAAAAAATGGATTTTAATTTTTGGATATAGCGCAAATTGTAATGCAATTTTTAACCTGTTTTTGAAGTTTTAACTTTTAAAATTAAAAATGAAAATATATTTTAAGGTTGGTCAAAAATTTCTAATATTGAAATCACATTTCTTGACACTATTTGAAGGTAGGCTCAAATTTGATAGTTTAGAGCAATGGTTTAAAAAACGGATCGGTGACCCGGATCGAGCTCCCAAAAAACTGATCCGGATCGGCGAATCGGCGATCCGGATCGAGAATCGGGTGAATCGGTCAGAATAAAGCTTCAAAAAAATCCGAAAAAATTATTAAAATTCATTATAAATATTGTTTTTTAGGAATTCAATAAGAAATGAGGGTACTCCATTAAGAATTTTTATGTTTTTGAATGAATATGCGAATATTGATATGTTCTTTCCCTGCATGAACCGCCATTTAGCATTTAATTTACATCACACAAAAGGATAAACATAGAATTATCATGGAATAAGTATATCAACATACATGGACTACAACAGTCATTCCAACTAAAAAATCCACGAACAACAAATAAAAAAAATACAGTTTTGCATTAAAAATATAATAACATGCATTTTTTTGCATAAATAATCCATCAACATACAATTTTTTAGACAAAAACATTAACAATAAGAATTTAAAATATGGTTTAATACCTCATGATAATTAAAACCTTGTCACGATTTTCACATCTTTTCAGAAAATCATCATTTTTCAAAAAATTCGATCATGGAAAAAAAAAAAAAAAAATTTACAGCAAACTCAAACAATAAAAATTAAAAATTGGGTCTAATACATCATGATAATCAAAACTTTATCATGATTTTCACATCTTTTCGGAAAATCATCATTTTTCAAAAAATTCGATCATGGATAAAAAGAAATAAAAAAAAAAAGTACAGCAAATTTTCAAAAAATTCGATCATGGATCACAAAAAAAAATTCGATCATGGATTAAAAAAAAAAAGTAACAAATTTTCAAAAAGTTCGATTATGGATTAAAAAAAAAAATCACAAATTTTCAAAAAATTCGATCATGGATTACAAAAAAGAATTTGATCATGGATTAAAAAAAAAAATCACAAATTTTCAAAAAATTCAATCATGGATTACAAAAAATTCGATCATGGATTACAAAAAATTTGATCATGGATTACAAAAAATTCGATCATGGATTACATAAAATTCGATCATGGATTACATAAAATTCGATCATGGATTACAAAAAAAAAAAAACATAAAAAAACAAAAAATTCAATCGTGGATTACAAAGACAGAAAAAAAACAATTCGATCATGGATTACAAAAAATTCAATCATGGGTTACAAAAAAAAAAAAAAAAAACAAAAAATTCGATCATGGATTACAAGAAAAAAAAACAAACATTTCGATCATGGATTACAAAAAAGTCGATCATGGATTACAAAAAATTCTATCATGGATTACAAAAAATTCGATCATGGATTACATAAAATTCGATCATGGATTACAAAACAAAAAAACAAAAAAAACAAAAAATTCGATCGTGGATTACAAAAAAAGAAAAAAACAATGAGATCATGGATTACTGCAACACTTCCTCCCTATCCACTGACAAAACTTCCCCATCTTCAGAAAAGTCAACATCTTCTATTAAATTTCCTTGAGAATTACTTGAACTAGGCTTCTCATTAGAACCAGATTTAGGGGCTTCTCGGTTCCCTTTCTGTGCCTTACAATTTTTCCTCATATGACCTAGCTTTACACAACTCCAAGACTTCACTTTCTTATGCCTTCTTGATTTGAATATTTGACTGATCTCTACCTATAACTCTCTCAATTGATCTTCCATGTGCTACAAATACATTCGCAAATGAATCCTAACCAGACTTTCGCCTAGACTCCTCTATCAAAAGTTTCAAAACAACGGAATCAAATTCAAGAGATTTTGCACTACTGAGATTCATGATTAATACGTCCTAAGATTTCGGCATAAAATAAAATAAAATAACAACGTTATCTTCTTCATCAATCTTTACATCCAATGATATCAACTTGCTAATCAAGGCATTAAACTCATTTAAGTGTCCTTGCAAAGATGGACCATTACTCATCTTGATATTATAAAGTTTTTTACAAAGAAAATTTTTATTAAGAAGAGACTTACCTTCATAAGTATTTTCCAGCCTGTCTCATAAATCTTTCATGGAAGTTTTTTAGAAGACATTGAACAAAGCAGACTCATCAAGCGCCAAAAACATATCCACCTTGAAAAATTTATCCTTCTCATCAAATTCTTCATCATCCATCTTTTTCGATTTACTTTCTACACCTTCTAAAGCCACTACACAACCATCTTTCACCAACACTGCATGCATCTTTAATTTCCAGGTTGAAAAATCCGAACCATCAAATTTTGGAATTTCATATCTAGTTGAACTTCCTCCAACCATCTTCAAAGATATGTGATCTGTCACAAACCTTATGCCCAACAAGGATAAAACCAAAGTTTGGCAAAAATAATGCCCAACAAGGATCTTAAACAACCCTAAGGCTCTGATACCTGATACCAATTGTTGTGGATAAAACCAAGGTTTGACAAAAATAAGAGAAAGAAAAATAGTGCAGAAAAATAAAAGACAGAAACTCAAAGATTTACATGCATACAAGGTATTATAAGCTCTCCCTCAAGCCCTAAAACATGGTCTTTATCTCACTAGAATACCCATGTAAGGACTAAAGAACTAACCCTCTTCGCTCTGGCTTTTTTCTTATATCATAATGTCGCTTTACAAAAGTTTTCTTTATAGAGGAGAGTCCCAAGAGAGCCACGCATGGCCTTTTTCCTATTTCTAGTTTAACAAGGATGTCTTTCTTATAAAATAGAATCTCCAAGATATACAAAAGACATAGAAAATAGGATCTCCAAGATATACAAAAGATTATATGGGAGTCACTGATGTATCCCCATACGCGATTGTCAGAGATTGAATCTGGGTCATTCTGTAGCCGATCTGACGCTCACGGATGTACGATAGTATTTGAACTTTAATTGTTTTTCTACAGATACTAATCACTTGAAATTTTAGGTGTGTATTCTTCTCATCAAGGCACACCTAATAAAAATAAAAATAAAAAAAATTCATGAAAACAAAATTAACCAAATTACCCCCGAAAGATTTTGGGGGTATTTTAATCAATTTATTTCATGCAAAAAATTTTTTTGATACTTTTTATAGATTCACCTTTTTTTGAAGACCACACACCTAAAATTTATAGTGATTTGGATTCGTAAAAAGTTAAATAAAATTCAAATACTATCGGACATCCGTGAGTGTCAAATTGGCCCAGATTCAATCTTTTTCTTATTTGACGGTTGGGAACTAATAGCTTATACTATTCATTATAGCTTGTAGCTTAGATAATCTTTTTCTTTCCTTTTTTTATTTTCAATATTCCCAAGCTTGACCATTTCGAACTCTCCAAGGGCTACAAGTCCAAGTTACTACTACAAGTCCAAGCCCCAGGTTGGGTCGCCCGTGTAGTTGAACACTAGTAAGAACTACTCAAGTATCCTTGGGCTTTCACTCAGTGATAGACATATTGAAAAGCCTAGGTTATCGAAGCCTTAAAAAAAAAATATATATATATATATATATATATATATATATATATATATATATATATATATTTCTTTCTTTCTTTCTACTTATTTATTTATTTATTTCTTTCTTTTTTCCTTTTTTTTTCCTCAAGATGTTTCCTCTATGTTTGGTACAATTCCCCAACAAACAAATATCATGAAAAGGAAAGAGCCAAAGCTTAAATAGTTAGCATTTGACAATCTATAATGCTATATCCTAGGCTCAATTCCTACCAAGGGCAGGGGCCCTCTCCCCACTGACATACCCCAAAATAGACAAAAACAAATATCTTGAAAGGCATGGTGGGATTCAAACATGGTTTTTATTTCTTCTTTTTTTCTTCTAATGGTAGGGTGGGAAGCTACAATCATCAATGACTAGCCAATCAAGACCAACCCTGATTATTAGTCGACCATTTTATTGACAATTGCAACAGTAAGTTCCATGTTTGAATCCCACAAATGCCTTAACAAAAAACAACTAATCCATTCAAACAGTAACATCTTTAACTGTATTTTTTAGAGTAAAAAAAAGTTGGCTCCAACTCGAACTCGTCAGGGTCCCGAGCCTGAGTCAGACTGTAGAAGTGTTAGTAAGATGAAAACTTGTGAAAAACCAGGGGATCCAAACAATTCCATGGTTTTCACTATAGAATCTGGTCTAGAATTTTAAGATGAAATCTTGAGAAAAACCGGGGGATCCAAGCAGTTCCACGGTTTTTCACCATAGAATCTGATCTATCTCAGGCACGTCTTAAATTAAGCTGGAGATTTTTAAAGACTGATCTAAAATACTCGGGATTCTCCCTCGCGAGACTGTTTTCCTAATTATTTTCCATGTTTCCAAACTTTTTTTTTTCTTTTTTTTGGTGATGTAAAATACCTCAACGGGCTTCGGATTCCAAGCCCTACACCCCACACTCACAAACAGGTACCAAACACAACCAGCATGAGAACCACTCTAAAAGCACCCATCCTTTCTTTTCACACACACGTACAGAGAGAGAGATTAGATGTCACAACTACACCATTAACATGCGGGCATAAAATGTAGATTTAAGAGGTCCATGTTAATGGCTTGTCCTTGTGTATGCATAGAATTGGGGACGCAAGACATCGTGTAGTTGACATTTTTCTTTAATTATTTTGGCCTCATGCAAGCGAATCAATACCATGTGAGTCTCACAATATGATTGCCCTTTAAGTTGTGCTTGAGAATGTGTCACTGTTTAGACATGGTTTAAAGTAAAATATCTAGGGTGTTGCGGTATATTTTTATTTATTGGATTTCACACCCAATAAATAAAAGTGATTGTGATTTTCTTGTATAAAAAATAAATCGTCTCATTGTATACAATTCTTTATCCAAAATTTCTTTTTATTCACATGAAATGTGATTCCAATCTCTAAGATCAAATCGAAGTGTGAAATATTGATCAAAGAGTCAAATTCACCCCAATTGGGGCCTTTTATTTATTTTTGTGCAAAGCAGCTTCAAGACATCTGTGGATATTACAATTTATTACAATTTTTGCAATAGAATAGCTATGCTTGTTTAATTACACCAATATTAAAGAAGATTATATCATATATATATATATATATATATATATATATATATATATATATATATATATACACTTGATGCTTGACTTTCTTTCTCTCTTGGAGTTCCTTCGAATATTGGTTTAGCCCCCATTATTATTATTATTATTATTATTATTATTATTATTATTATTATTATTATTATTTTATTTTATTTTTTTATGATTATTATTTTATTTTATTTTAATTTTTTTTTTGTGTGGGGGAAAGGAAGGGGGCAAAAATATTGAAAAAAAGGGTTGAAATTACAAAAGAGGTCAAAAGATTACAAATTACACATGTAGGTATGTTTTTGAATTTCTATATCCATTAGGAACATCCATAAAAAAAAATCAAAATTTTTAAATTGCTTTATTCAAGGTTGAGAACCTAAAATAATGGAGCATTTTGATCATTTTACCCCCAATCATCATTTTGTTATAGGCTATTTTGAAGTAAAGTTATTAAAGTACTGTTACACAAAAATTTGAAGCAATGAATAAAACAACGGCTCGTATCACGGTCATGCCGATAAACTTTGGCCAAGTCCGAGTTACTCGGCTCGAGTCGGGTTGAGTGCAGCTAAGCTAAAAAGTGTTAAAAATAAAAAATACAAAAATTCTCAAAAAATCTGAGCGTGGCAATCAGCTTCTTTCACAATGCGTTGAGTTTGAGAGGGAACGTTAAAGAAAGTGTATATTATTTATGAGGTTAGTTATAGAAACTATGCATTATATAAAGGAAAAGTAGGTGCAATATCCTGTATCTCATGGTAAATGTGGGTATAGTTTAGATGTCTGTGATTTCTTTCTATTCTAATAATCTGTTATTTGTCTATATTTAGACAAGTTTATATATTCATACACTAATGGACACAAAGAGTCTCCAGTGAAACTTGAAATTTTAACAAACTTAATCTTGATATTACATATTACAACAAGCGTACCTTCTTCTTTATAAATGATTGTCGCAATTTATAGCACTTTAGGGTTGTTAACATGTTTTATTGTTTACCTCTTCATGTTCTTGTTCTTGTTGCATTCTACTAAGTGTATCTTGTAGACCTTGTTGTACTACTGATGCATATCAAAATTTGGTGGCTAGAAATTTTAATTTTAGTTTTTGTTAATTTATTTTTGAGAGTTTGGGTAGAATTCTTATTTTTATTTATTAAGGTTAATTATTAAAAATATGATTTTTAGGGTTAGTTTGATAAATTGTTTTTCATAAGTTTGTTTTTTTATGAATTGAGATAAATCTGTTTTTTTTGTATGACAGGGTTTAGAAGGTTTATACTAGGTTTATGCTCAACTTTTGTTTGGAAGAAATCTTTAAAAAGGGGTTTAATTTAAAGAGATAGAATTGAGATATAAATAATTGAGGCAGCATTTGAATCACGTGGATGCAAAAGAAAGAAAGGATTTTTTTATGGTTATCTATTAGCAAGTAAACTAGGTAGAGGGAAGGTTTCTTTTGTTTTATTAGAAGGGAAACCATTTAGTAGATTTTAGACTTATCTTTTGGAATCACGTGGGTAGGAGTTGAATTAGGTATAAATAGGTAATTTGTTTTTGTGCGTAGGAGTTGAATTAGGTATAAATAGGTAATTTTTTTTTTGTAATTATCTTCTTTTAAGTTTTGTGGAAGCAAAAATCCTTTAAAAAGAGCACGTGCATTGTAATCGGAAAGGAATGGAATTTTAGTTAATAAAGAAAGTATTTTTTTTAGAGAGAGACCTTTGTAGGTGTTGTTTCTTTTCTTGTGTTTATGGATCCATGACGGAATACTAGTATCTGCATATTTTGTTCTTTCTTCTTGTGATTTTTTTCATAATTTTGTTTCTCTTGTTTTTTTTTCTTGTGATTTTCTTCATAATTTGTATTTCTCTCTCTTAAACACGACGGTTATCTTTGCTAGTGTTGTTTGTGGATAAATTTTACACTGCATCAGGTGGTATCAGAGCCTAGATTCTTGTGCGATCGGGTGCTCTTGATACGACATCATGGTCCTGACAGAGTACAAAATTTATCGGTAAACAGCACCAGCAAAAATAACCTTATTTAATAGATAAATAAAAATCATGAAGAAAATCATAAGAAAAAACAACGAAACACATAGATACGAGTATTTTGACATGGCCTATAAACACAAGAGAAAAAATAACACCCACAAAGGGCCTATTTTTTAAAAAAAACACTTTCTCTATTAATCAAAATTCTATTCCATTCCAATATCAAAATTCTATTCCATTCCAATTATAATGCATGTGATCTTCTTTTAAAGGAGTTTTTGCTTCCACAAAAGTTAAAAGAAGATAACTACCAAAAACATATACTACCTATTCAGACCTAATTCACCTGCTACCCATATGATTCCAAACGATAATACCAAATCTCCTAAATGACCACCCTTTTGATAAAACAAAATAAACCTTCCTTCTACCTATGGTCCTTGCTAATCATAAAAAAAGTTCTATCTTTATTTTCCATCTACGTGATTCAAATGCTACCTCCTATTATTTCTATTTCAATTCCATTTTCCATCTACGTGATTCAAATGCTACCTCCAATTTTTTCTATTTCAATTCCATCTCTTTAGATGAAATCCCTTTCTAAAAATTTCTTCCAAATAAAAGATGAGCATAAACCTTCTAAACCCTCTCATATAAAAAAATGGATTTATCCTAACTCAAATTTATCCCAACTCATAAAAAAATGACTTATCAAATTAACCCAAAAAATCCCATTTTTAATAATTAACCCTAATAAATAAAAATAAAAATAAAAATTCTACCCAAACTCTAAAAATAAAATTAGCAAAAACTAAAATTAAATTTTGTAGCCACCAAATTTTGATATGCATCACTCTCCCCTGGCTAGAGAAAACTCCTCATCGAGTTTTAAAATGTGATATAATCAAATTTGTAGTAGTCTCGCCGCATTCTTCAACCCGAATCTTGAAAAAACAATCTGCATTGATCAAGACACAACAATGGTGTACTAAATTTGTAAAACAAGACACAACGATGGTGTACTGAAAAACCTATAGGTTACTGCATTGATCAAGACACAAAGATGGTGTACTGAAATTGTGAAACAAGATACAACGATGGTGTACTGAAATTGTGAAACCATTGAGGAAATGATCGTCGTATGTTGATTTTTTAGCCACATCAACGTGCTAAAATTGCTCAAACTTCACCTTGGGACACACCACGAATACATTGGTTTCTTCATCATACGTCTCCATAATCTCGATCTTGAATACAACAGTTTTTTCATCATACATCCCCATAGGCTGGATCTCCGCTGGGATCAAGTAAATATCTTGATTCTCTACTCTCCAGCGATAAAAAAATTAGATATTATTGCTGCCTCAAGGATAATTTCTTTCTTTTCATCTTGTTTTTCATAAAAAACAAGAACATCATCAAAGATGAGGTAACCTGTGACATCCAGGAATAATGATTGCAATTGATAATCCAAAACTACACGTTCTTCATCTTCATTAAACTTAGAGAGATTAATTTCCTGACCATGAGGAAACATATCATCTCTCGACCATGAAGCTCTCGCCATAGAGCGTTAGTATGGAACGAGTTCTTGAAACTAGCATCCGACTCACTACCATCATCATAGTGTGTCAAAGCTGCCTTCTCAAATCTCTCGGAGAGCTCAGAGGTTTCATTTTTGCTGGATGAGTTGCGTCTCAATGCCTGGCCATGGACCTTGTCCACGAGCCATGAGGCCAATCAAAAAACACAACGATCCAGAAAAATCGGCTACGCTTTGAATGGGTTGGCACCGTGCTACCATTGAGTTTCCCAAATAGAAAAAAAAACAAAAAACAACCCTTAGATTAGATGGTCCAAATACTAGATGACTTTCGACATTCCTTCATGCAAATACAATATGCATAGGATTTCTCTTCACAATTTGTTGCCAGGTAGAGGAGTTTACATCCCCAAAATTGGAATCCTATAAGTACTCCAAGATAGAGTTTTTACTTCGAAGGAGCATGTACCCTCGAGAGCATGAAACTTTTGGCTTCATTGTAGTGGTTTCAATAAACCTAGCTAATGTAATGTTGATATAAAACCTTAGCCGAGACCTTAGGGGGCATGCACTTTTGAACCACGTATAATAAAAAGGGATTAACGGAATGTTAACTTTTGACCACAAATTAAACCACTCATAATAAAAGGGATTAACGGAATGCCAACTTTTGACCAGAAATTAAACAATAATTTTAACCCCTACTTTTTGTGGTCACAAAGAGCAATAGTGTGTATTTTTCCTTCAAAACCCAAGCTGTATTTTTTTATAAACGCATAAGACAACAACTGTAAGGAGGATGATATAAGATTCCAGCAACATAAAAACAATTTAACTCCTCATTATATATTGTAGAGGGATTTCAAACACATCTTTCACCATAAAAATCTTCAGTACATGCCTGTAAAGAAGGCCCATCCTCTCAAAGAAGTGACAACTGCAAGAAAAAGAATTGTCATGGCAATTGAATTTCACTAAGTAGGGTCTAGATCTCATCCCTGGGACTGCCACCTTAAAGGTAGCAACCTGTCCAATGTCTTCAACTGTCTCCCTTGTAAAATTAAAGCAATTAGCCACCTCTTTCCCAAATATCTTTAAAATCTTTTGAGTATAGATTTTTTATGCTTGTGACTCAATGAAAGTGGTTGTTCGTAAGATTGAAGTAGCAAGTCATTTTCCCTCTCTTTTCGCACCTTCTTATCTTGGACTTTTGCAACAACTTCTAATAATGTACCCAAGCTTGTTGTGGGTGTCAAGTACGTTTTGAAGTGTGAATTCCCGCTATAAATGTGTCAGCCAAGTATGCATCAACCCATTGCATTCGACAAGTATGCATCAACCCATTGCATTAACCCATTGCATTCGACAACTATAAAGCCTACTTAGCCATTCATTGTCTTCCAACTGATAATTCTCAATCATTGATTTCCATCCTGATTCAAATTCATTAAATCTTGGGCTAGCCACACACCTCCTAAAGGTATCTGAATAAGAATGATGCATACACAAGACATGACACATTTTTTCTGTGATCTTTATAAATATGTGCCACTTACAATGATGCTTACTTTGGAAAAAAACTTGTCTTACTGCATATGAAATTGCAGGATCTTGATCAGTGAGAATAACACCTGGCTGCCGTCCACCCATGGCTTCCAACCAGTTTTCAAATACCCATATAAATGATTCTATTTTCTCGTCAAATATGAGTGCAAATCCAAATAAAGTTGTATTGAAATGGTGATTTACACCACGTATAGGTGCAAAAGGCATACTAAACATATTTGTCTTATATGTGGTATCAAAGGTAACCACATCAGAAAAGCACTGGTAGGAAACTCTAGATGTAGAATCTACCCATAAGATACTGTGAATGTGATCCTCATCATCAAATCTCAAACTATAGAAAAATGTTGGATTCGATTGGTTCTTTCTATAGAGCCATTGCAAAATTAAATTGCCATCCTCTAAGTTTCCTTTTAGCGCTTGCTATTTCATTTTGGATATCCTTTTGTGTACAAGGGACATTGTCGATCCCTCCAGCCTGCTCTATGAATATATCATGAATATGTCTTGGCTTAACCATTGCCGAGCTCATTGAATGTATCAATGACTTTGTAACACTCGACAATGATCGATGTGTGAGAATTAAATGAGATTTTTTTGGAGTAACTAGATCGTGATTATGATCTAGCTCAATGCTAGTCACTTTCCACTCACCGTCTTCTTAGCTACTTGTTCATATCCTAAGCTTACACCCACACCTTAACTCAGGGTAAACCCTTCCACTTTTATTAGATTTTTCGGGTTTAAACCCTTCCTTCGAGCAAACATAAACCCTATCGATCCATTTACCTTTCTTGTTATGAGTGCTTCCTCTGTGAATACCAAAACCTCTGGTCAATGCATAGACTTAAAGTAGTCATTTGCATCATCCTCTGATCTAAACTTCATTCCTACACATGGTTCTTCTATTTCTTGGCCTATGTTTACTGAGCCACAACCACCATCCACGATTTCATCATTGCTGCCTACATTTGGGCATGTGCTAGATGGCACACCGACTGAACTGGTGGGATCCATCTCAGATTTTTAACTCATCCAATGTCTAACTGCAAACTACAAAAGTACATGTATTCAAACCTTCAGCTTAAGAATACCATGAAAGTAGAGCCAAAAGTGAAAGTATGAGGCAAGATGATGACAATTGACAAATTAGAGCGGTAAAATTATGCGCCATGCAAAATTTAATATATTGACCATTATGTGGGTACTAGGAAAAGGGCATGTCAATAAAACTATCAACCAATAAGAACTATGTGTCAAAAACCTCTCATGGTAGAGCAAGTGGATAAAGGTATGAGGATTGATGGGTTATTCAAACCTTCAGCTTAAGATATACCATGAAAGTAGAGACAAAAGCGAAAGCATAAGGCAAGATGAGGACAATTGACAAATTAGAGGAAAAAATTATGCAACATGCAAAATGTTATATATTCAGCATTATGTGGGTACTAGAAAAAAAAACCTGCTTTTCTTCTAAAATTACCTAGTAGTGAAAAAATAACTTGCTCTCAAAAGGGCTTAACCATTGTCAAAATGCAGGTGTCTCTACCACAAATACAGAGCAAAAACCTACTCTGAGAAAAATCAGAATAGGTATCAATTAACAAAGAAATATTCAAAGCAAAAACCTATTCTTGAACAAAGACATTTTCCGAGTGAAAACCTATTCTTTAACAAACAAACATTCTGAGCAAAATCCTATTATGAGAAAAAACCTATTCTGAGAAAAATCAACATAAAAATCAATTAACAAAGAAATATTCTTAGCAAACACCTATTCATGAACAAATACATGTTATGAGCAAAAAACCTATTCTTTAACAAACAAATATTCTGAGCAAAGTCCTATTATGAGCAAAACACTTATTCTTTAATAAACAAATATTCTGAGCAAAATCCTATTATGAGCAAATAACTTACTCTTTAACAAACAAATATTCTGTTGAGAATTATACTTAGTTTTATACGCTGGATCATGGACTGTTTTTTATGAAATCAAGACCAAATATACTCAAATATATTCGTATGCAAGCAAAAGCCCCTTATATGTTTGAGCAAAAAACTCATACATACACATCTACCACAGCCAAAACAAAGGACTCTGCACTTAACTATGTACAAATATTGCCAAGGGCATTAGGCCATCAAATGCTAATTGAAACGTATGAGATGATATTTCATGATACCATTGAGCACTTACATATCATTTGAATGGGAGTTTGTTGGTTAAATTGTGATGTATGAACTTCCCGATAGGATGACACTCCAATGGACTCCCCAACAGGATGATACCCTAATGGAGCTCATGGTAGAGCAAGTGGATAACGGTATGAGGATTGATGGGTTGTTCTCAAGGACTGTATGGATAGAGGCTCCATTGTGTCTACCCAACATGGTCCTAGGTTCAGTAGGGATAGGGTACAATGGAGAATTAAACAATTAGCAGTAATCTATAGCGATATTAAAAAATTCATTGCCCAGTCTGATTTTGGATTTGATGGGAGGAGGATGACAATCAGGTCAGCTTGGGAGGCGTATGTGAAGGTAATAAGAGCAAAAACATGTTCTGAGAAAAATATGTTATGAGAAAAATAAGTTCAGAATTTCAAAATACAAATAAGAGCAAAAATATGTTATGAAAAAAATCGCCTTAAAAATCAAAAAAATCAGGCATAAAAAAGGGACTTCGTATTATACAATTAAAAAGCATACAATTTTGGGAAACATTAGCACACATGAAAACCACAACCATCTCTTGCGTTCTATCCAATATTCAAAATAACAATAGATAGGGTATGAAAGATAAAAAAGAATCCCAACCTCTGAGAAAACAAAAAATCAAATGAACCTCCATCTATGCATTTTCAGGGCAAATATTGTAAAATCAATACTAGACAATAAATACAGAGAAAAAAAGATTTCTCAAAGAAAACAGAAAATCAAATGAAGCTCCATCTATGCATTTTCAAGGCAAAAATTGTAGAATCAATAGTAGACAAGAAATACAAAGAAAAAAAGATTTCTTAGGGAAAACAGAAAATCAAATGAGGCTTAATCTAAGCATTTTCAGGGCAAAAATTGTAGAATCAATAGTAGACAAGAAATACAGAGAAAAAAGAATTCTCAGAGAAAACAGAAAAACAAATGAAGCTCCATCTATGCATTTTCAGGGCAAAACTTGTAGAATCAATTGTAGAAAAGAAATATAGAGAAAAAAATTTTTCTCAGAGAAAACAGAAAATCAAATGAAGCTTAATCTTTGCATTTTCAGGGCAAATATTGTAGAATCAATAGTAGACAAGAAATACAGAGAAAAAAAGAATTCTCAAAGAAAACAGAAAAACAAATGAAGCTCCATCTATGCATTTTCAGGGCAAAACTTGTAGAATCAATTGTAGAAAAGAAATATAGAGAAAAAAAGTTTTCTCAAAGAAAACAGAAAATCAAATGAAGCTTAATCTTTGCATTTTCAAGGCAAAAATTGTAGAATCAATAGTAGACAAGAAATACAGAGAAAAAAAGATTTCTCAAAGAAAACAGAAAATCAAATGAAGCTCCATCTATGTATTTTCAGGGCAAAAATTGTAGAATCAATTGTAGAAAAGAAATATAGAGAAAAAACGTTTTCTCATAGAAAACAGAAAATCAAATGAAGCTTAATCTATGGATTTTCAGGGTAAAAATTGTAGAATCAATAGTAGACAATAAATACAGAGAAAAAAAGATTTCTCAGAGAAACCAGAAAATCAAATGAAGCTCCATCTATGCATTTTCAAGGCAAAAATTGTACAATCAATTGTAGAAAAGAAATACAGAGAAAAAAATATTTCTCAGAGAAAACAAAAAATCAAATGAAGCTTAATCTATGCATTTTCAAGGCAAAAATTGTAGAATCAATAGTAGACATGAAGTACCGAGAAAGAAACATTTCTCAGAGAAAACAGAAAATCAAATGAATCTCCATCTATGCATTTTCAGGGCTAAAATCGTAGAATCAATAGTAGACAAGAAATACAGAGAAAAACATGTTTCTCAAAGAAAACAGAAAATCAAATGAAGCTTAATCTATGCATTTTCAGGGTAAAAATTGTAGAATCAATAGTAAACAAGAAATACAGAACATAAAATCAAATGAAGCTTCATCTATGCATTTTCGAGGCAAAAATTGTAGAAACAATAGTAGACAATAAATACAGAGAAAAAAAGATTGGGGTTTTTGCAATACTATAAATCTCAAACAAATACAGAGATATTGGGGTTTTTGCAATACTATAAATCTCAGACAAATACAGGGAGAGAGAGAACCTTTACAGATGCAGTGGCCTGCAGAGAGGCACAGTGAAGAGAGCGATGGGTGGCTTCTTTCGGCTAGCAACATATGGGCGCGAGAGGGCAACAACAAGAACAAGAAGCAGGCGAGCAGAGAGAAAGACTTTGGCGCGAGCAGAGTGAGAGGGAGGGCATCTATAAATTGGGGGAAGTAGAAGAGAAAGAGAAAAAAACCCAAGAGATATAGTGAGAGAGGAAGTGCATTCTCCTTTTTAGGAAGTAGGAGAGAGAAAATCTAGGAGAGAAAGAGCGAGAGGCGCCCTTTTTAAGACGCTGTGATGACAACGTACCCACTCGGGACCTCGATTTTCAAATGCACAGACCTTTTTTCGTAAAAGGTGCAACTCGTTAAACCAACCGTTGGATTTTGTATTTTTCATCACAGCCATTCGGCTCATCTCAAAGGGGTGCACGAGCGGGCTAACCCCATATATATATATATATATATATATATATATATATATATATATATATATATATATATCCGGTTTGTCTAGGGTTAACAACCCCTCAAAATACAAAGGTTGAAGTTAAAAAGGGTTGTGATAGACAATCATTATTTTTTTATTAAAAGTTATTTAAATATGTAACTTTACCTTTAAGCAAATGTAACTTTGAAGTTTTCACAAAAATACAATGACATTTTGAAAGTTAGTGTCCTTGAACTTTATTTGTAGGGTGCGCTTGTCCTTTAGCTAAAATTTCAACTTTACCTTTATGGATATGAAAAAAGTACCCTTTGTCTTGTGGTAATATTTACAAAATTACCCAAAAAAAATAATTTTTTTTTAAAAATAGACTATAAAATTAATAAATCCACCCTTCGCAACTCTCTCTATCTTAAACTTTTGTAATTTGAAGGATTGTAACTTGAAATTTAGAGCATGTGTATATAAAAAATAGGTGAATCTTTAAAAATATCAAAAAAATATTTTACATGAAATAAATTGATCAAAATACCCCCGAAAAGTTTTGGGGGTGTTTTGGTCAAATTATTTTCGTGAATTATTGTTTTTATATTTTTATTAGGTGTGGCTTGATGAGAAGAACTGGTGTGGCTTGATGAGAAGAACACACGCCTAAAATTTCAAATGATTTGGATTTGTAGAAAAACAATTAAAATTTAAATACTACCAGACATCAGTGTTCGTCAGATCGACCCAGATTCAATCTGGGCCGTTGGGCTTATACTATTCCAGGAACTAGTGGGCTTATACGAACCTAGTCTTATCACTGTATGAAAAAATCAGGCGGCATGTGTTTTTCGACTACCACGGACCTAGCATGTCCATGGCGGTTAAAAAATTCACGTGGAATTGCAACGAACAACGCCGTCCATTCAATAAACCGCCACAGACATAGCAAGTCTGTGACGGTGGCAGAACATTATAGTATTTCCCCTATAGGCGTTTTTTGGGCTTTTCATATATATATATATACACACATTTACACATAAAAAAAGTTATGTCATATAACATTATTAAAACACCTAAAAAATAAAAATAATTAAATTTTAATACTCCAAAAAATATTACTTTGTGAATTTGAATTTTATTCATCAAAATTTCTTATAGATCAATCCAAGGTTGCATCGTTACAATATGGAAAAAAGCAACAAAGTATTAGCTAATTATTAATTCAAAATATAGTACCCTTTTGTGTGGTTATTGAAAAGAGTCATAATCATTCATAAAAAATACAAGCTTTCAAAACTAATAAAAGTCAATTACTAACACATGAAAAGGTACAATATAATTCATGCTATTAATGATAAAAGAGATGGACCAATAGAAATCTTATATGACACAAAGTAAAATTAGAATGGACAAGAGTAGTTGAAGAAGAGAGATGAATATCAGTGGTTCATAGCTTGGAGAGGGACAAACCAATGGTCAACAGGCTTCGAGAGGGAGAAACCAGTGGTCTACGATTTGTAAAGGGAGAAACTAGATGAGGATGGAGAAACCTTAGAAAGTTTCATAGTAGTTGAAATAAATTATATTTTTTATTTATAGTGACAATGACTTATAACAACCCTAATTTAACAAATAAAAATATATTTTATTTTTCAATTTTTATTCTAAACTACTTATTTTATTCTAAAATATTTGTTACTTTTAAAATAAAATATTATTCAATGAATAATGAAAGCTTCTAAAAAGAGAACTGTCGCTTTTAAAAAAAAAAAGGTGTCTAAAAAGTGGATACGGTAATAGACTCTTAATAGAGTTGTCGTATAAATATCTAAGAGTGTCGATATGCCTGTTGACATCCTCAAAGTGTCAACCCATGATCAAATCCCAGGAGACGGGTGTCTATGTTCAATGTGCTATACTAAACTGAGAATTTACTGCTCTATCTGCATATAGAAAAGGCTGTCAAATAATGTTAACTTAAAATGTTCAGTTAAATTCTAAAATGAAATTAAAGCCCGGAAGACAAATTAAACGAGCCAAATTCACTTCAAATTGAGATTATTTATTAAGTGATAAATCACAAGATACTTTGCAAATTAAATACGACTGCAATTTTTTCAATAGAACACCTCAACTTAATCAATTAAATTGTTACCCAAGAAGATTACATCTGATAAAAGAACGAGAAAAGTACGTAGTGGGCTCATTGCTTAGTGTAGTTGTTACTAAACTTTTTCCTTCTTTTCTTTTCTTTTGCTTTTTTTTAACATTCTTCAAGTTCATCCAAATTTTGTTTTTTTTCATTTCTTTTTTTTTTTTTGTTATCAAAGGGGTTTAGGTCATTTTGATGTTTCCTAAAGACTTTCTCTCTCTCTAATCCTGAAAAAATACGTTTCCATGGTGCATGGAATAGTTTCCCAAGTAACTAATAATCTAAAACCCGTGACCTCCAGAAAACAACTAATCCCTTCAAAAGAAAAATCATAACCATTTTTCAAAAAAGTGTTTAAAAAGTTGGACTAGGGTTCCAAGTTCCGACTAGTTATGCCTCTGAGCCCAGGACTCAGTCCACATACAACGAGTCCACATGGGAGAGGAGAGCTTTTATTAAGAAAAAAAATTATGAAAATTTGGGAGACTCAAGTAATTTTTTAACTTGCCGTTACTAAATAGTTGACATAAGGCTTGGATGATTATGAAGTGATTTTTTAACTTGGGGCAAGTCTTGATTTCGACTTACGATTCTTTAGACACTTATGCAAAACGTGCAAATACTATTTTCCTTTGTCTTTGCATTGCAACTCACAAAGCATATATTTTTGTCTGGCCATGACAAAGCATATATTTTTGTCTGGCCATGAAAAATCCAAATATTGGTTTCAAGCGATAGAAAAGCGGCAAAATATACATTTATATAAGTCTTTTGGTTGGGTAGAAACTCTCTAGCAAGTTATCAACCCTCCATCGACGATAAAAGGTTTTGTGGGAACAATTTTATATTTTAGATTTCAGGGTACATCATTTATGAAAAAATAAAAATTAAAAAAAATAAAAAAAAAAAAAAAAAGGGGGAAAGTGTGGGTAGGCAATAAGATATTGGGACATCAAAGCATCTATAGAACGAGCAGCAACCAATCGAGAGAGAGACAGAGGAGAATTGCAGAACCAAGCACAAGGGGAAGATAGCCGGAAGACCAGATTCACAGAACCGTTGGGCCCAAATGTGATAGAAGAGTTAGATTGTCTATAGCCAGAATCTATTGAAGGGAGCACCTAGTCTCATCTCAGTTTGTGTCTATGTCCGTGTCTCATCAGCGCTCATGCGCAAGCTGCAAGTCGAGCAAGAACGAGATACGAAGGGATGCACTTCACCTCATAGCTTTCCAATGTATTTGGATGTGTTAATATTTTTAGTTTTTTTGAAAATTTAGTGAGGCATACACACCCATACCTGGGTTTTAAATTGTTAGGTTTTCGAAGCTATGAATGGGATTCGAGAGCACGATGTACGACTAAGAGGCGTGCGTGCTAGCACCACAAATTAATAGCTTGTCAGATCCATGTTCGGATATGTTGCTTTAACGTCCTTGAGAGCATGTAAAGACAATGGCTGTACTATAGTGACACTATACTCGAGCAGAAATGTGGTCCATGTGAGGGACATACTTTGTAGTGCCTATTGACTCACCGGGCTGGGCAGTCTAGGCTTAGAAATGGAGTCCAAAACTCTTTAGACTTGAGCATTAGGTACAATCACGTAGTTTGCTCTCTTCCTATATACATGGAGACAATGAAGCCGAATTAATTCAACATCAACTCTATGGTGCCTAATTTTCTTTTGGTACTGGGAGTTTTTTGGCTCCAGGGACACCATTGTCATTGTCAGGATCTTTCTGGTCATCATGGTATATTTATGATTGTTTCTTTGTTTTGATCACCACGGCGCTTTCGCCATCATCTCTTTGCTTTGACCCTTGGATGAGTTTGTAATTACCTCTTTGTTAGTTTTGTCATTTTGGGCGTTGTCAAGGTCTAAAATATTTTAGTTTAGAGATAGATAATTTTTTGTGTGAATGCTTCCATTTTTGGTTTAGAGAAAGATAATTTATTGTGTAAATTAATGTGGTTGTAAAACCAATCGAGCTAACCAATAACCGTTCAGTTAGATTGAAACCGGCCAGTGGCCGGTTTCAGTTTTGGGCGATTTTGGTGATCAACCGATATTTTAAACTTTAAATACAATACTACTTCAAATTGATAATAGATGTATTAGAATTCAATTTCATTTCGTCATTGATTCACCACGGGATTCGAATTTGAAACAAGTCCTTTATTATTAGACACATTAACCAATAAACCATATACTACTTAGTAGACAAAAGAAGGGCCTATATTATTCATAACTTAAGCTTTTCTTCATTTTATATTTAAAAAAAGAGTTGGTCAAGACGATTTTTTCAATACTATTTTAATGTTCTTTACATTAAGGTAAAAACTAATTTTCTTTTTGTCAATGATACTTTTTTATTTTCCCATCTTTTTCATAAAATTTTAAAAATACCCCTCAACACAAATCGATTCATTAAAATCTATTTTTTTTCATTAATTTTCAACTTCATTTGAATGTGTTTTGTTTTAATCGCACAATTCTTAATGGAGTACCCTAATTTCTTATTGAATTCCTAAAAATCAATATTTATAATGAATTTTAATAATTTTTTCGGATTTTTTTGAAGCTTTATTCTGACCGATTCACCTGATTCCCGATCCGGATAACCGATTCACCGATCCGGATCGGTTTTTTGGGTGCCCAATCCGGGTCACCGATCCGTTTTTTAAACCATTGGTTGTAAGTCCTTAGCAACTCTAAACTCAACTTTTGTAAAAAATAGCAATACAATAACTAAAAAATCAATCTATTTTTATAGCAAATTCTCATGCGAAATTTTAAACTGAAGCCCAAAATTCTCTTGTTCAAAAGATTCGCTTTAAGTATCTATTTTTCTTGTAAGAGGAAGTGTACAATTCGCTCCCGTGAAGATGGGCAGACAGATTGTGGGGTGCACTCTTGTGGATGTAAACGTGCATTCATGCCCGCAAGTTAATTGTGCCACGCTGGGCATGTGTAGATTAGGGGTCACAACTTTGTTGATGCATTTGACATTTTTCTCTCAATTATTTTATGGTCCCATCTTAGCCAATATGGTTGGCTTTTAAATAATGGAAGAAATCATTGGCTCTACCAAAAATGGGGTATCCACTGCGTGCGTGCAGATCTGTTAAATTGCATATACTCTTAATAAGGGAAAGGTTTAAGATAAAGAACCAACTGATCACTGCCCTTGTATTTTGTCAAGAAAACCAAAACTTTACAATAGACATGCAAACAAATACCATAAATGACTCTTCCCCACAAATCACACATAAATTGTGTCACAAAGACAAGTGAGGATTTACAATCTTAATTTTTTTGTTGGGATTATATACCATGACTATTCGTCCATTTATTTAGATGGATTTTATTATCAGATTGTATACTACGATACGGTTTATCTTTTTTTCATAAAGATCACAATTACTACTAGCCATTAGATGTCAAATTGGATAGCATGGAGTGTCACAAAGTTAGAAGATTATTATTATTATTATTATTTCCAACTTTGAGTCTAGTTAGTAATACACTCGCAAGTTATTACGACCCCATTTGAAATATGACCGATAAAAATGATTGTGACCTGTTAAGATAAATAGTCTCTTTGTATATTTTCATTTATTTATACTGGTGGATTGCCATTCATATCAGATTTAGATGGTTTTCAATTCCAATAAACCAGACTGCTGATCCGGACAACGCGGTGGGAAACGTTCGAAGGAATCCAAGCATTGACATTGTGTCCTTTTCGAATCCCCTCCAGTGCACGAACAAGTTTTACACCAATAAGGGCAGCATTCCCACATATCAGCACAAAAGCAGAGTGGAGGACTTGACAGATAGCACCAAGATGAACGGCAGCATGTGCATGTGACACCTGCAAGAAGAGAACATATGGAGAATGAGAAATAGGTATAAAACTGAGAGATTGTATACAATGAAACCATTTACTTTTGGTACAAGGTGGTCACAATTATTTATAACCATCCGATGTGAAATCTGATAGCTTGAGTGTGCCACAAAGTTTGAGAAAATTTATTTTAAACTTTGAGTTTGGCAAATAAAATAAATGCAGCCAACAAATTTCACATCCAATAATCAAGATTAATTGTGACCATCTTGCACCAACGGTAAATGGTCTCATTATATACTTTCCCTAAAAGAGGGAATAGAGAGCTCAAAGAAATACACTTGGAATCAAAATGTTTCTGCAAACGAGGACCAGAATGTAGGATCGAAGAACATCCAAAGAGAGAGGACTGGATTTATTTTAAGCAAGAAGTCTTCTTCACAGGCTATAGTAAAGATGAGATGAAGACCTATTTAGTTTTAAGCACTAAGCCTTCTTCATCATATGAAACAATAAGAACTTAGAATGAGGTTGAGGTCGTGGTGGTAGCACTACTTGAGCCTCAATTACCGGTCTAGGTTTCCATTCCCATTGACGCATTCGAAATCTGCTAAATTATTTGTAAAAATGGGTAGGGCCTGTACTCCCCACGGATCTACCCAAAAAAAAAAAAAAGTAAGAACTAGTGTTGGAAAACAAGACACGCGGAACATAGCCATGGGCCGAGCCCAAGTAGCGAATGTAACTCGTGCCGAGTTCCGAGTTGCTTGGCCCAAAAAATTAAATAAATAAATAAATAATAAAAAAATATATTTCAAGTTAAAAATAGATGTTGAAAATATGACAGTGGTATTTTAAAAATAATGAAAAAAACAAGAAAAAAATATAAAAATAAGAATTCAGTGCCAGAAGATTTTTCAATCTTTACCATAATGACAGAAAATATAAAAAAAAATAATTTAAATAATTTTGTATTATATATATATATATATATATATATATATATATATATATATATATATATATATATATTTATTTATTTATTTATTTTGTTTTCCAACTAATCGGGATATTCAGCCCCGTTGGGGGTTCCGAGCCCGAGTTACTCAGGCGCGTTCAGGTTGGCTTGCCCGAGTAGTTGAACACTGTAAGAACTATTCATGTCTCCTTCGGCTTTCGCACAGTGATAGACATATTAATTTGAGTCAGGGAGTTCAACCGTTTCAACCTTCAAGTTAGTCCTGAAAAGCCCATGCAGGCTACAAAGCCTTAACATTTTTCCTTTTTTTTTTCTCAATATGTTTCGTCGGTGTATGGTACAATTACCCAACAAACTAATATCATGAAAAGCATAGTGGGATTCAAACAATGTTTTTTTCTTGTTCAATTTTTTTTTTTTTCCCTTAATGGTAGGGTGGGAGACCATATTTAGCAGAATAAATCAAACTTGAGCCATGTTGCTACAATCATCAATGAGTAGCTAATCAAGCCCAACCCTAATTAGTAGTCAGGCCATTTTATTGACAATTGCAACACTAAGTCATGTTTAAATCCCACAAATGTCTTACCAAAAAAACAACTAATCCATTCAAACTGAAACATCTTTAACCCTATTTTTGAGACAGTTAACAAAAGTTCGGCCCTAACACGAATTCACCAGGGTCCCGAGCTTGAGTCGGACTGTAGAATTTTGAATAAGATGAAAACTTGTGAAAAACCGAGAGACCCAAGCAATTCCAGGGTTTTTGCTATAGAATCTGTTCTGTCTAAGGCGAGTACTAAATTAATCAAGTGATTTCTAAAAACTGATTTGAAATACTAGGGTTCTCATTTGCCAGAGGGTTTTCCTCATTATTTTCTATGTTCCTTTTCGCAAAGTAGATTTTCTTTCCTTTTCTTTTTTTCTGGTGATGTAAAATACCTCGGCCGGCCTCGGATTCCATGCCCGTCACCCCACATTCACAAACAGCTATCAACACAACCAACGTGAGAACCACTCGAAAAGCCTCCATCCTTTCCTTTCAACACACACACAAAGAAAGAGAGGGAGAGAATGAGTAGGCTGTGCAGCATAAGGTTGCCCTGGCAGCGAAGAGGAGCCCATCATAGTTGAGGGTATATTCCCACTTGTTAAAGGTGGTGTCTGGACCATGTGGGGGTTGGTTTCACAGTAATGCCATTCATTTTCTCTTTATTATTTTTGTCTTGGGTAGGTGATTTCGAAAGAGAAATTACATGGCAGAGTAACAGAGAGAGAGATTAGATGGCACAACTAATCACCCACGACATGCCGGCACAAAACGTACATTTCAGTGGTCCATATTAATGGCTTGTGGTTGTGTATGCATAGAATGGGAACAATACATTTCAGTGGTCCATATTAATGGCTTGTGGTTGTGTATGCATAGAATGGGAACACAAGACAATGTACAGTTAACATTTTTCTATTCATTATTTTGGTCTCATTCATGTCAATCAATACCATGTGGGTCTCATAACATGATTGTCCCTGGCGTTTCTTATCCACCAGAAAGATTATACAAAGGAAGTGTATATGCTAAAGGGAAAGGTTTTTATACTTCCTCAATAAAGGATAAAACAAAGGTTTGGCAAAAATAAAAGAAAGAAAAATAGTGTCGGGAAATAAAATAACAAAAACATAAACATTTACGTAGCTCGACAAGTTGCCTATGTCTACGGGGCAGTAAGTGACATTTACTCAACCACTGTAGAAGACAACACCACCACAGACTGTAACTTTAATAACCAACTAACTGCACTACCTCCCAAAGAAAAAACATATTCGGTAGTAGACATTCTTTTATCCAAGTCACTTGTAAAGTCGGCATCGACATAACCAATGACTTTCAAATTTATTCCACTATACCAAATACCAGCATCGCAAGTTCCCTTCAAATACCGAAGGATCCATTTCACAGTGGTCCAGTGATCATGGCTAGGATTTTCCATATAACTGATCACAACTCCCATTGCTTGCACTATATCAGGTCTGGTGTTAACCATAAAAAACATGAAGCTCCCATTGCTCGTACTATATCAGATGCCTTCATTGTTTCCAAAATTTTAAGGACTTGATAGAAAATCAGAAAGGCAAGAGCATCAAGTGTCTAAGAATTAATAATGGAGGAGAATTTTGTTCTAGTGAATTTAATAATTTTTGTAATGAACATAGTATTTCTATGCAGTTGATAGTTCTTGGAACCCCTCAGCAAAATGGTATTGTTGAGAGAATGAATCACACCCACCAAGGTTTGGTAAAAATAAGGGAAAAAAAAATAGTGCAAAAAAATAAAAGAAGAGAAATACAAAACTTTACATGGTTCAGCAAGTTGCCTATGTCCACGGGGTCACAAAGTTCTCGTCCACTAATCAAAAAAAACATCATGTCAGCATTGAGAATACAAGGGATTACAAGCTCTTGGACAAATTCATGTTCTTGGTCCTGACTACCATCTTGCTAGTTCTCATGGGTGAATTCCACCTCAACAGCTTTTGCATCTGACTCTTTCTTTTTCTACATAGAATTTTCATTGAAAATAATATCTCGGCTAACTATAACCTTGTGATCAGTAGGATCCCACAATCTGTACCCCTTTGTGCCATCAACATAGCCAAGTAAAACACACTTCTTGAATTTTTCATTCAACTTAGTTTTTTGTCTTTGGAATCAAAGAATATGCATCACAGCCAAAAACACGAAAATAATCAACAGGTTTATCTGTCCAAACGTCTTTTGGTGTCGTGTAGTCAATAGCAAAACTAGGAGATATATTGATTAGGAAACAAGCAATACGAATAGTACTGCTCTAACCCGACAGTACTCAACATATACCTAGCACGTTCCTTAATCGTACGATTCATCCTCTCGGCAACACAATTTGCTGAGGTGTTCCAAGAACTGTCAACTACCTGGCAATACCATACTCACTACAAAAATTATTAAATTCATTAGAACAAAATTCTCCCCCATTATCAAATCTTAGACATTTGATGCTCTTGCCTTTCTGATTTTCTGTTATTGACTTAAATTTTAAGAAACAACTAAAGGCATTTGATTTCTTTTCAACATATAAACCCACTATTTTCTTAAAAAATCATCAATAAAAGTGACAAAATATGTAGCACTCCCCATAGAAAATATATGTGATTCCCATGTGTCTGAATGAATCAATTCCAAAAAATTCGTACTTCTAGCAGTGAATAAAACAGATCACAATTTGTCCTGCTTTCCAAATAAGCATGACTCATAAAAATCTAAATAAAAATATTTTAAATCAGGGAGAAGGTTTTTATCGAGAAGTACCTTGAGTCCGCATTCACTCATATGACCCAAACGTGCATGTCACGTCATGATAGCATTCACCTCTGTAATATCGGCCTCTCCCAAAAATGTTTCACCAACAAGCATGTGCAAATTTCCTACTCACTCTCCTTTCTCAACCACTAGTGCTCCTTTTGAAATTTTCTGACATCATTTTTCACCTGTAAACTTGAAACCTTGCTCATCAAATTTTCTCAAGGACATGAGACTTTTTTTAAGAACCGTATATGTCTGACACCTGGGATGGTGCATATGCCTCCATTGAACATCTTGATTCTTACAACTCTAACTCCCATTATTTTACATGAGTCATTATTTCCCATGTAAAGAATACCTTCATCATATGGTTGGTACCTATAGAACCTAACCCTATGTGGAGTCATGTGAAATGACACACTTCAATCAAGTAGCTAATACTGCAACACTTCCTCCCTATCCATTGACAAAACTTCCCCATCTTCAGAAAAGTCAACATCTTCTACTAGATTTCGTTGAGAATTACTTGAACTAGGCTTCTCATTAGCACCAGATTTAGGAGCTTCCTGGTTCCCTTTTTGTGCCTTGACCTAGCTTTCCAAAACTCCGACACTTCACTTTCTTATGCCTTCTTGATTTGAATATTTGACTGATCTCTACCTATAGTTCTCTCAATTGATCTTCCATGTGCTACAAACACATTCGCAAATGAATCCCGACCAGACTTTTGCCTAGACTCCTCTATCATAAGTTTCGAAACAACGGAATTAAATTCGAGAGATTTTGCACTACTGAGATTCATGATTAATACGTCCCAAGATTTCGGCATAAAACAAAGTAAAATAGCAGCGTTATCTTCTTCATCAATCTTTACATCCAATGACATCAACTTGTTAATCAAGGCATTAAAATCATTTAAGTGCCCTTGCAAAGATGGACTATTACTCATCTTGATATTATAAGAAGGGACTTACCTTCATAAGTATTTTTCAGCCTGTCTCATAAATCTTTCGTGGAAGTTTCTGAGAAAAAATTGAACAAAGCAGAATCATCAAGCGCTAGGAACATCTCCACCTTGAAAAATTTATCCTTCTCATCAATTTCTTCATCATCCATCTTTTTCGGTTTATTTTCTACGCCTTCTAAAGCCACTACACAACCATCTTTCACCAACATTGCATGCATCTTTAATTTCCAAGTTGAAAAATCCGAACAATCAAAATTTGGAATTTCATATCTAGTTGAACTTCCTCCAACCATCTTCAAAGATATGTGATCTGTCACAAACCTTATGCCCAACAAGGATCTTAAACAACCCTAAAGCTCTGATACCAATTTTAGAGGATGAAATCAAAGTTTGGCAAAAATAATGCCCAACAAGGTTCTTAAACAACCTTAAGGCTCTGATACCTGATACCAATTGTTGTGGATAAAACTAAGGTTTAACAAAAATAAAAGAAAGAAAAATAGTGCCAAAAAATAGAAGAACAGAAACTCAAAGATTTACGTACATACAAGGTATTACAAGCTCTCCGTCAAGCCCTAAAACATGGTCTTTGTCTCACTAGAATACCCACCTAAGGACTAAAGAACTAACCCTCTTTGCTCCGGCTTTTTTCTTATAAAATAATGTCTCTTTACAAAAGTTTTCTTTATAGAGGAGAGTCCCAAGAGAGCCACGCGTGGCCTTTTTCCTATTTCTAGTTTAACAAGGATGTCTTTCTTATAAAATAGGATCTCCAAGATATACAAAAGATATATAAAATAGGATCTCCAAGATATACAAAAGATGTACACAATCTCATATATATATATATGGGAGTCACTGCTCTATCCCTATAGGCGAATGGCCGAGATTGATCTGGGTCATTCTGTAGCCGATCTGACTCTCACGGATGTACGATAGTATTTGAATTTTTAATTTTTTTCTACAAATACTAATCACTTGAAATTTTAGGCTATGTTCTTCTCATCAAAGCGCACCTAATAAAAAATAAAAAAAATTCGTGAAAACAAAATTAACCAAATTACCCCCAAAAGATTTTGAGGGTATTTTAATCAATTTATTTCATGCAAAAGTTTTTTTTGATACTTTTCATAGATTCACCTATTTTTGAAGACCACACACCTAAAATTTATAGTGATTTGGATTTGTAGAAAAATAAATAAAATTCAAATACTATCGGACATCTGTGAGCGTCAAATTGGCCCAGATTCAATTTTTTCTTATTTGACGGCTGGGAGCTAATAGCTTATACTATTCATTATAGCTTGCAGCTTAGAGAATCTTTTTTTTTCCTTTTTTTATTTTCAATATCCCCAAGCTTGACCATCTCGAACTCTCCAAGGGCTACAAGTCCAAGTTACTCTGTCAACTCCAGGTTGGCTCGCCTGTGTAGTTGAACACTACTAAGAACTACTCATGTATCCTTGGGCTTTCACTGAGTGATAGACATATTGGTTTCAGTGAGGGAGTTCAATTGTTTGAACCTTTCAAGTTAGTCTTGAAAAGCTTAGGTTATCGAAGCATTGAAATATATATATATATATATATATATATATATATATATATTATTTTATTTATTTTTGTTTTTTCTATTTTTTTTCCTCAAGATGTTTCCTCTATGTTTGGTACAATTCCCCAACAAACAAATATCATGAAAAGGAAAAGAGCCAAAGCTTAAATAGTTAACGTTTGACAATTTATAATGCTATATCCTAGGCTCAATTCCTACCAAGGGTAAGGGCCCTCTCCCCACTGACTCACCCCAAAATAGACAAAAACAAATATCATGAAAGGCATGGTGGGATTCAAACATGGTTTTTATTTCTTCTCTTTTTCTTCTCATGGTAGAGTGGGAAGCTACAATCATCAATGACTAGCCAATCAAGCCCAACCCTGATTATTAGTTGACCATTTTATTGACAATTGCAACACTAAGTTCCAAATCCCACAAATGCCTTAACAAAAAACAACTAATCCATTCAAACTGAAACATCTTTAACTGTATTTTTGAGAGTCAAAAAAAGTTGGCTCCAACTCGAACTCGTCATGGTCCCGAGCCTGAGTCAGACTGTAGAAGTGTTAGTAAGATGAAAACTTGTGAAAAACCAGGAGATCCAAGCAATTCCTTGGTTTTCACCATAGAATCTGGTCTAGAATTTTAAGATGAAATCTTGAGAAAAACCGGGGGATCCAAGCAGTTCCAGGGTTTTTCACCATAGAATCTGGTCTGTCTCAGGAGCATCCTAAATTAAGCTGGAGATTTTTAAAGACTGATCTAAAATACTCGGGATTCTCCCTCACGAGACTGTTTTCCTAATTATTTTCCATGTTTCGAAACTTTTTTTTTCTTTTTTTTGGTGATGTAAAATACCTGGACGGGCTTCGGATTCCATGCCCTTCACCCCACACTCACAAACAGCTACCAAACACAACCAGCATGAGAACCACTCTCAAAGCACCCATCCTTTCTTTTCACACACACATACAGAGAGAGAGATTAGATGTCACAACTGCACCATTAACATGCGGGCATAAAATGTAGATTTAAGAGGGTCCATGTTAATGGCTTGTGCTTGTATGCATAGAATTGGGGACGCAAGAGATCGTATAGTTTACATTTTTCTCTAAATTATTTTGGCCTCATGCAAGCTAATCAATACCATGTGAGTCTCACAATATGATTGCCCTTTAAGTTGTGGTTGAGGATGTGTCACTGTTTAGACACGGTTTAAAATAAAATATCTAGAGTGTTGTGGTATATTTTTATTTATTGAATTTCACACCCAATGAATAAAAGTGATTGTGATTTTCTTGTATAAAAAATAAATCGCCTCATTGTATACAATTCTTTATCCAAAATTTCTTTTTATTCACATGAAATGTGATTCCAATCTCTAAGATAAAATCAAAGTGTGAAATATTGATCAAAGAGTCAAATTCACCCCAATTGGGGCCTTTTATTTATTTTTGTGCAAAGCAGCTTCACGACATTTGTGGATATTACAATTTTTGCAATAGAATAGCTATGCTTGTTCAATTACACCAATATTAAAGAAGATTACATCATATATATATATATATATATATATATATATATATATATAATGCTTGGCTTTCTTTCTCTCTTGAAGTTCCTTCGAATCTTGGTTTAGCCTCCATTATTATTATTATTATTATTATTTTATTTTTTTTTAATTTATTTTTTGTGTGGGGGGAAGGCAAGGGGGCGGAAATATTGAAAAAAAGGGTTGAAATTACAAAACGGGTCAAAAGATTACGAATTACACTTGTAGGTATGTTTTTGAATTTCTATATCCATTAGGAACATCCCTAAAAAAAAAAAATCAAAATTTTTAAATTGCCTTATTCAAGGTTGAGAACCTAAAATAATGGAGCACTTTGATCATTTTATCCCCAATCATCATTTAGTTATAGGCTATTCTGAAGTAAAATTATTAACGTACTGCTCTAGCATTCCAACACCCATACGAGCAATTTGGAAATATTTTGACTTTTTTCAAGGACATACTAACTGATATAGAAATTAAATTGTATTCTCAAGTTTTTAATATTTTTCCTTACTAGTCTTTGTTCTCTCCGTATTTTCTCTTTACATAACGTTCTTCATATCTTGACCTCTGTACAATGCCCTCTTTCTCTCTCTATCTCTCTCTCTCATACTCAAACTCTAAATTTTGTTATACAAAAATTTGAAGCCATCAATAAAACAACGACTCGTATCATGGTCATGCCGATAAACTTGAGCCAAGTCTGAGTTACTCGGCTCGAGTCGGGTTGAGTGCAGCCAAGCTAAAAAGTGTTAAAAATAAAAAGTACAAAAATTCTCAAAAAATCTGAGCATGGCAATCACCTTCTTTCACAAGGCCTTGAGTTTGAGAGGGAATGTTAAAGAAAGTGTATATTATTTATGAGGTTAGTTATAGAAAGCATGTATTATATAAAGGAAAGGTAGGTACAGTATCCTATATTTCATGGTAAGTGTGGGTATAGTTTAGATGTTTGTGATTTCTTTCTATTCTAATAATATGTTATTTGTTTAGATTTAGACAAATTTATATATTCATATATTAATGGATACAAAGAGTCCCTCCAAAAAAACTCTAAATTTTAACAAACTTAAGCTTGATATTACATATTACAACAAGCGTACCTTCTTCTTTATAATTGATTGTCGAAATTTATAGCACTTTTGGGTTGTTAATGTCTTTTATCGTTTACCTCTTCATGTTCTTGTTCCTCTTATTGCATTCTACTAAGTGTATCTTGTAAACCTTGTTGTACTACTGATGCATATCAAAATTTGTTGGCTACAAATTTTAATTTTAGTTTTTGTTAATTTTATTTTTGAGAGTTTGGGTAAAATTCTCATTTTTATTTATTAAGGTTAATTATTAAAAATATGATTTTTAAGGTTAGTTTGATGAACTGTTTTTTTATAAGTATGTTATTTTATGAATTGAGATAAATCTGTTTTTTTTTTTATATGAAAGAGTTTAGAAGGTTTATACTAGGTTTAAGCTCATCTTTTATTTGGAAGAAATCTTTAGAAAGGGGTTTAATTTAAAGAGATGGAATTGAGATATAAATAATTGAGGCAGCATTGGAATCACGTGGATGTAAAAGAAAGAAAGGATTTTTGTATGGTTATCTATTAGCAAGTAAAATAGGTAGAGGGAAGGTTTCTTTTGTTTATTAGAAGGGAAACCATTTAAAAGATTTTAGACTTATCTTTTGGATCACGTGGGTAGGAGTTGAATTAGGTATAAATAGGTAATTTGTTTTTGGTAATTATCTTCTTTTAAGTTTTGTGGAAGCAAAAAATCCTTTAAAAAGATCACGTGCATTGTAATTGGAAAGGAATCGAATTTTGATTAATAAAGAAAGTAGTTTTTTTTAGAGAGAGGCTTTTGTAGATGTTGTTTCTTCTCATGTGTTTATGGACCCATGTCGGAATACTAGTATCCGCGTGTTTTGTTCTTTCTTCTTGTGATTTTCTTTATAATTTTTGTTTCTATTGTTCTTTCTTCTTGTGATTTTCTTCATAATTTTTATTTCTCTCTCTTTAACAGGACGGTTATTTTTGTTAGTGTTGTTTGTCGATAAATTTTATACTGCATCAGATGGTATCAGAGCCTAGATTCTTGTGCGATTGGGTGCTCTTGATACGGCATCATGGTCCTGACAGAGCACAAAATTTATCGGTAAACAGCACCAGCAAAATTAACCTTATTTAATAGATAAATAACAATCGTGAAGAAAGTCATAAGAAGAAACAACGAAACACACAGATACGAGTATTTTAACATGGGCCTATAAACACAAGAGAATAAATAACACCCACAAAAGACCTTTCTCTCCAAAAAAAACACTTTCTCTATTAATCAAAATTCTATTCCATTCCAATATCAAAATTCTATTCCATTCCAATTATAATGCATGTGATCTTTTTTTAAAGGAGTTTTTGCTGCCACAAAACTTAAAAGAAGATAACTACCAAAGAAAATATATTACCTATTCAGACCTAATTCAACTCCTACCCACATGATTCCAAACGATAAGTCCAAATCTCCTAAATGATCCCCCTTTTGATAAAACAAAATAAACCTTCCTTCTACCTATTGTCCTTGCTAATCATAAAAAAAGGTCCTATGTTTATTTTCCATCTACGTGATTCAAATGCTACCTCCTCCTATTATTTCTATTTCAATTCCATCTCTTTAGATGAAACCCCTTTCTAAAGATTTCTTCCATTTCAATTCCATCTCTTTAGATGAAACCCCTTTCTAAAGATTTCTTCCAAATAAAAGATGAGCATAAACCTTCTAAATCCTCTCATATAAAAAAATAGATTTATCCCAACTCGGATTTGTCCCAACTCATAGAAAAGACTTATAAAAAAACAACTTATCAAACTAACCTAAAAAATCCCATTTTTAATAATTAACCCTAATAAATAACAATAAAAATTTTACCCAAACTCTAAAAATAAAATTAGCAAAAACTAAAATTAAATGTTGTAGCCACCAAATTTTGATATGCATCACTCTCCCCTAATTAGAGAAAACTTGTCATCAAGTTTTAAAATGTGATATAATCAAATTTGTAGTAGTCCCACCGCATTCTTCAACCTGAATCTTGAAAAAACAATCTGCATTGATCAAGACACAACGATGGTGTACTAAAATTGTGAAACAAGACACAACGATGGTGTACTGAAAAATCTATAGGTTACTGCATTGATCAAGACACAACGATGGTGTACTAAAATTGTGAAACAAGACACAACGATGGTGTACTAAAATTGTGAAACAAGACACAACGATGGTGTACTGAAATTGTGAAACCATTGAGGAAATGATCGTTGTATGTTGATTTTTAGCCACATCAACGTGCTAAAATTGCTCAAACTTCACCTTGGGGCACACCACGAATACATCGGTTTCTTCATCATACATCTCCATAAGCTCGATCTTGAATACATCAGTTTTTTCATCATACATCTCCATAGGCTGGATCTCCTCTAGGATCAAGTTAATATCTTGATTCTCTACTCTCCATCGATAAAAAAATTAGATATCATTGCTGCCTGGATAATTTCTTTCTTTTCATCTTGTTTTCCATAAAAACAAGAACTTCATCAAAGATGGGGTAACTTGTGACATCCAAGAATAATGATTGCAATTGATAATCCAAAACTATGCGTTCTTCAACTTCATCAAACTTAGATAGATTAATTTCCTCACTGACCATGAGGAAATAGATCATATCTTGACCATAAAGCTCCCGACACATAGCGTTAGTATGGAATGAGTTCTTGAAACTAGCATCCGACTCACTACCATCATCATAGTGTGTCAAAGCTGCCTTCTCAAATCTCTTGGAGAGCTCGGAGGTTTTATTATTGCTGGATGAGTTGAGTCTTGATGCCTAGCCATAGACCTTATCCACAAGCCATGAGGCCAATCGAAAAACACAACGATCTAGAAGAATCGGCTATGCTTTGATACCACTTGACGCAGTATAAAATTTACCAGCAAATAACACTAGCAAAAATAACCGCGTTTAAGAGAAAAATAAAAATTGTGAAAGAAATCACAATAAGAAAGAACAAAATATGTTAAGAAAGAAATAAAAATCGTAAAAGAAATCACAATAAGAAAGAACAAAACATGCGGATACGCGTATTCCGACATGAGCCCATAAACACAAGACAAAAAACATCACCAACAAAAGGCCCCTCTCTTTCCAAAAAAATACTTTCTTTATTAATCAAAATTCCATTCCCTTCCAATTACAATGCACGCGATCCTTTTAAAAGAGTTTTTGCTTCCACAAAACTTAAAAGAAGACAATTACCAAAAAAATATATTACCTATTCACACCTAATTCAACTCCTACCCATATGATTCCAAAAGATAAGTCTAAATCTCCTAGATGATCCTCGTCCTAATAAAACAAAAGAAACCTTCTTTCAGCCCATTTTCCTTGCTAATAGATAACCATAAAAAAATCCTATCTTTCTTTTCCATCTACGTGATTCAAATGTTACCTCCTATTATTATTTCTTTAGATGAAACCCCTTTCTAAAGATTTCTTCCAAATAAAAGATGAAACCCCTTTCTAAAGATTTCTTCCAAATAAAAGATGAGCATAAACCTAATATAAACCTTCTAAACCCTCTCATATAAAAAAATTGATTTATCCCAGCTCATAAAAAAATGGACCTATAAAAAAACGACTTATCAAATTAACCCCAAAAATCTTATTTTTAATAATTAATTTTAATAAATAAAAATAAGAATTCTACCCAAACTTTAAAAATAAAATTAACAAAAACTAAAATTAAAATTTGTAGCCACCAAAGTTTGATATGCATCAACTACTCTATTAAGGTCTTCTTTGAATCTCACAAATGATTGGTCTATATGATCTATAACTTGAGTGGTAAATGTTTGTGAAAGCATCATGGTTTATAGATCACAAGGCTATGATCTCGAAGCTCTAATACCAATTGATGTAGAGAAAAACTCTGATACTAATTAATGCAAGGAGAAAGGAAAAAAAATAAAAAAAATAAAATAATAATAATAATAATATTATTATTATTATTATTATTAAAGCCTAAGAGATTATACCCTCTCTCAAAATCAGTAAAAAGTCAACCCTTGAAGATCTCTTCATAAGATCCCAATCTTCCCACTCCATTTTTTTTCTTGGTATAATTACAATATATTTATAGAAGAAAACAAGTCTAAACCCTAACTTGTACACTAGGAAATCCTAATCAATAATAAAATAATCATTCATCTCTTAAAAATAAATTTTCAATCCTACCCCTCAAATATTTACAAAGAAAAAAAAACCAAAATAACTCTATAGAGAACTAGAAACCCAAAAGAACCCCTAAACTAAATATAAAACGAAAAACTAAGAAAAAAAAACAACCAATTTTTTAACATCAAAACAACCTTTTCCAATGAGCTTTGAAGTACGCCTTCCTTCTATAGTATAAAGTGGATACCTTACATATACTTTTGCCTTCTTTCTCCCTCCTCCCTAAAATAACTATCGTAAATATGTTTGGAAATGACGTTTTTTGTGGGATTTACTTGAAATTATGGCCTTTTTACTTCAGGTTTTAACAAGAAAAGTGCATTAATATTTTCCTACACCTCTTACTTTCCAAATGGAAGCTGATGATAATTGAATTCTTGCATCGCAACCATCAACAACCACATCCTAGACATTAATTAAGTAGGCTACTTATTTTTAAAAATTCAAGGTTTGAACTTCTGGCCCTTTTCATCTTAACCCTTTTTTGTTTTTTTTTTTTTTTTGTCTAAATTTTTGGAACTACTTAAGAATTATTAGATGATTATTTTTGAAATAGAAATTTTGATTTTTCCTTTTTCTTACACATAGATCTCATCCTCAAAATCTTGGATGGTCTCTATTCAATATTTAAACAATTTTTTTTTTGTGTGTATATAGAGTGACATTTGAAATTTTTCTTTTTTGAAGTTTGTCAATGTGTTGAAGAGGTTAAGTTCCCAAATTTTGGGATCCTGAAATCGCTACTAGATTTGAGTTTTACCTAAGGGAGTAAATGGATAGTATGCTCTCAAGGGAGCATAGAATCTGTTGGCTTAAACTTATTTCATGTATATGAGTTCGCATGCATGGCTGGCACAGGTGTTTGTGTGTGTGTTTGGTCTTTTCCCTCTTTTTTATCTTGGGTCGAATTCAGATTTATTGTGAACCATATATATTTGAGAGTAAAAATGCTTAAGCTCCAAACTAGTTGAGTACTAGTTCCTCAAATGTCATAAAAATAAAAAAAATGGGGTGAATGATTCACCAACTGCTCCAATTTTAGATCAAATAAACCCAAACAGGAAACGAAAATAAAAGTTCACAACCCCAAAATTCAAAATTTTAGACAACAAAGGAACATATCTTCAGAGATCTCAAAAGGAAACTCCACCAAGCCACAAGTGGGCAGGAAAGCCAAAATTACGGTTCGAAATAAGCAAATGGGGCACAAATAGCCTTATTATTCAAGGAAAAACATACAGGACATTTACTTTTAGTAGAGAAGATCACAATCACGTTAGATTTTAATTAGGACATGGTTTCTATGCGCCAGCCCGCATATTATAGAAATGCGGGCTTGACAATAAATATATTTTTTAAATATAATTTGATCTTAATTTTTAGATCGTATATAATCTTTAACAAGGAGATCATGAATACAAAAAGAGAAAAAAAAAATTGAAAGTTGGAAATAATAATTATATCAGGAAAACATTTGGACAGTTAGCTACACTTGTTTTTAGATGGACCACCTATTTGCATCCATCTTTAAGATAGATGCTTTATACCTCTAGACCGCATAGTGTAGAAATGCAGTCCAACCTGCATGAAACAATTTTTCTTTTAATTATAGTAGTTATAAGTAATCATTAACTAAACTTAAAGTTCATAAACAAAAAAAAAATTTGAACATCAAGACATACCCCAGGTCATCCAGTTTGAGATCTAATAGTTAAAGAGTTAATTGTTACTTCCTTGTAATAATGATAAATGATCTCGTGGTATACAATCCCATTACTTAAGCTACATCTATAGTGTATTTTGGTGTATGTACATTGCCAGGACATCCACCGTTTGTTACTTACAATCAAGGGATGTAAATCATAGTTCCCAACTGCCTATACATCAGCTATGCACTGTATGTGCTCTTGGGCTACGTCCTTTCCTTTGGGTAGGTCTATCAGTTGTAGTATTCTTTTACAAAGGGTACAACTCTTTGTGCATCCTCAGCAGTATTAGACTAGGGCTCGTATACTATGCTCCCTCGGGAGTATAGTTTATTTCTTCTCCCTTTGTCAGAAGGGAGGATTTTTTCAATCAGGAACCACTTCAAACTTACGAGATGATTATTGTGGAAAAAAAAAAAAGAAATTTGAGTCTTCTAATACTTAGATCTCACCATCTAAAAATCGAACGTCTCTATTTGATCTCGAGATATTATTGTTGTTTTAAGTACATAAAAGGTATAATTAAGAAACTCTTTTTTTATTAACGTTGATCTATAAGTTGAAGAGGTTACATTTCCAAGATTTGGGGTCCTAAAATTAATTCTACATGGGGTTTTACCCAACAGAGCGAATAAACATTCTACTCCCGCGACAGTAGAATATCTTCAAGCATTAGACTTAAGACAACCCCGTATCAAAAACCACTTTTTGGGTGGGTGAGAGACAGGCAAAATAAAAATCTTGAACTAAGTCCAAATGATGGTCCTCTGAATTTGACTACGAGTTCCACAGGATCTCCAAGTCTTTCATATCCACTGTCCATTCAAAATGGACGGCCTAGTATTGATTGGGATGTCAGCGGATTTAGGATGTGTTTTCAAACAGGAAGTTTTAGCGCCAAAAGTCAAAACTTCAAGGGTATCGTACATGCTCCTAGTTTGACGACTAAGAACTGCACAAAACCAATAATTGTGTACTCCTCAAAAATGAGAAGTGCGCACTTCCACCCCACCATGGAAGCGCATGATTCTCATAGCATAAGAAGTGCATACCTCTCATTGAAGCCTACCATTCTTTTATTTTTCATTTTATTTTTATATTTTTAAAGAAAATTTATCAAGATATCCATAAGAGATGAAAAATTTAGCACTTTTCCCATATCTTTTGATTTAATTCAATGTACTCATACAAAAGCACACGGTCTTGTGTTGGAATAGTTGCAAGAGGGCAAAATGTTAAATACTTCATCTCTTATTGGTTATTCGATAAATTTTTACTTTTATAAACCATCATCAAAATGAAAATTTGAGGGTGTGTTCATCTCATTCAGGTGCATCAATAAAAAATTATAAATATAATTTGTAAAAAAATAAAATCACTGATATTCCTAAATTTTTTTGTTATTTTGGTTTTTTTATTTATTTTTAATATAGCTCTTAAAAGTGTATGTGCCCCAAAACTTTCGCTTAATCCAATATGTAAAAATAAATAAAATTGAAATACTAAAAAATACTCTCAAAACTTAAATCAATTTCAAATCTCGAGTCATGAAAACTTCATGGTTTATCAAACCCAAGTTTCCATAATCCTTTAGAATCCCAAACAAGTTATCAAACATAATGTTTTCCATATCTAGATACAAATATTCCAACTGTCAAACTCTAGAATTTCTAAGTTTTTCCAGATGTCAAACATACCCTTAGGGGTCGTTTGGATACATGGAAATATATTGTTGACGAAATATATTACTGACGTAATATAGTACTACGTAATGCATTATCTGCAAATTGATTGTTACTGTTTGGGTAGTATTTAGATGCAACTTGGAAAATACATTGCTGCTATTTGGTTATGTTGGGAAGAAATATGGGAAATGCATTGCCAACATTTTACCAGCACTTGCCTATAAACTATCATTTCTTTCTTTCTTGTCACAAAATTCCACTAAAATACGGAATTAAAGTCATCATCTGACCATTCCAAAAAGATTTTCTAATACGAACATCACCACCATTCTAGAGAGAGAGAGATAAAATTATCAATAATTACCATTCCAAATATAGAGAGCTTGCCAAGTATAATGATCACCATTCCTTGCACTCATGGTATTTACTATCTCACACAGTCCCTTAGGCCAAAACATTTTCTCAATAACCAATCCATAAAGAGAAGCAGATAAATCTAATTAAAGCACAGAGAGAGAGATAGAGAAATCAATTTAAGCAACATGTATCATACTCTGTTTAATTTCAACAGCATTATGTATCATACTTAGATAATTTCAGCAACATGTATCATATTCTGTTTAGTGACACATAAATTATGCTACCAATAAGCTACCTATACTTGGTAAGATTATAGCTCACCTTGTTTATAAAAAGAATGCAACGAAATTCATATAAGAGAGTATCAAAATAATTCACTGTTATTCACATCAGATATAACTTAAACTCCAAAGAAATTTCTTAAATTTTAGAGAAAAATAGCCCATATAATGATCGGAAAAAGAGCTCGAAAAACTCGAGAGAGATTCCCAAATGATGAATCAAACAAAGATCTCACAAGAAATTCCATAGAGAGATACCCACACACAAAAAGCAATTAGCAAATAACCAAAGCCCAAAAAGAAAACCGATTGACCTTATGAAATAAATATTAGTAACTATTGTGTGATAACCCCATGATCAAGATTTCTGAAACCTTTCATAATTACTGATTTTATGTAAACTAAAATAACAAAAATGAGCCAAATCAACCTATAACTTTACTGATTTTATGGAAACTGGAGTAACAGAGAACGAACCAAATCAAGCTAATCTTACCTGTGCAAATCAACCATTTTGGCCTATAAAATGTTTACTGTTGCAAGATTCTTTTACCCACCAAACCTACTTTTATTGGGAATAGAAAAAATGAAAGCCCTAAATTTTTTAGGGCAGATTGATGTCATAGAAAAATAGGTAAAACCTTAATTTTTTAATATAGAGAGAGGGAGAGATAAATTGCTCTTACCTAGACACGGTGAGAGAGACAGATGCTGACTTCAAATAGGGTGAGAGAGGTTGCTCCAAGAGAGAGAGAAATGCAGCAGATTTGCTCAAGGTTGCTCCAAGAGAGAGAGAAATACAGCAGTTTTGCTCAAGGTTGCTCCAAGTTTGTTGCTCTGAGAGAGAGAGAGATGTAGCAAATTTGCTCGCAGAGGTTACCCACACGGCTTGCTTGTAGAGAGAGCACAAAGAAGGGAGTCTCAAAGAGGGCCATAGAAAAGAGGCTGAGTGAGCAGCAAAGGGATTTGGGGAAATGGAGCGTAAACAGTTACCCGTCATGCCCAGTAATTGATTTCTTAGCTTTCCCAGGTGTAATAGTTTTCACGATATATGGGGAAATGTAGCGTAATCTATTTTTATTTCCTTACTCTTTAGATATATCCAAACACTGAAAATGCTAGATTTCCTTGTAATCTATTTCCTTGTAATAGATTTCCAAGTATCCAAACGATCCTTTAGAGAAGTTTTGGAGCACGAAACTTCATTTTATATTTTTTTCTTTCTTTTGTTTTTTGAAGATATGATTTTCAAAGTAGCTTACTCAAATAAGATTTACTTAGGATATCCAAAAAAGCTCTAAATCCCCTAGATCTATTGCCCATTCCCAACATTAATGCGTCTTAGATTTGGCAATGGTCGATAAATTTGGCTTTAACTTTTCACGGGGATACTTAGATGAAGAGTGGAACAGACAAGCTAACTTGACCGGTTAGACCTCCAATCGATGCCTTGGCTAGTTCAGTCCAACGAAAGAACTAGGTTTAGTAAAACATAGTTCAAAATCAATATTTGGCTGAATGTGGCAGGTTCAAGCATCTAGGTTTCACTGGTTTGATTGGTTAAATAAGGTCAAAAAAAAAATTATAATATGGCTCCTTTCTTTTTAAGATAATTGTCCATCTTTTCACTTATTTTCTAAAAATTCAGATCAATCAATTCGACTTATGGTTCGGCCTATTTCAAACTGGATCAAACCCCTCTCCAATTCAATAGCTAGTCTAATCCCAATGATAGTTATAAATGTTGTAACTGTCCTTTTTAAGATTTTTATAAATCATCTTGATATAAAGTTTTGAGGTAACCTATTCTTATAGGGGCATGCCCAAAATATAAAAAATAATATTTCTTTTATAAAGTAAAATAACTAAGTACCTCTAAAACTTACGTGAGTATTTTAGGTACTTTGTTTTATAAAAGAAAAACTTTTTTAGGTATGCCCCTGTGAGAATAGACATGTCTTAAAAGGAATTTTTTGTCAAGATGATTCATACAAATCATTAAAAATAGAATACGCTAAGTCGTCTGATCAGACAATGAGAGGCTAATTTGTCACATTGAGACTGAAGCAATCC